>NC_083369.1:114329410-114571661 GCF_030254825.1 Meriones unguiculatus | reverse complement strand
TGTTCATCCTATATTATATGACCAATATCCACTTTTAAGTAAGTATATATCCTGTGTTTCTTTATGCTTCTGGGATACCTTACTCAGGATGATTTTTTTCCATTTCCACTGTTTGCCTGTAAATTTCATTATTTCCTTAATTTTTATGGCAGAGTAATATTCCATTGTATAGCTGCACCGCAATTTATGTATCCATTCCTCAAATGAGAGGCATATAGGTTGTTTCCAACTTCTGGCTATTACAAATAGAGCTGTTACCAAACGTAGTTGAGCAAAAGTCCTTGTTTTATACTTGAGCATTTTTTAGATATATGCCTAGGAGTGGTATAACTGGATCTTGATGAAGCACTATTCCTACTTTTCTGAGAAAGCACAAGATTGATTTCCAAAGTGGTTGAACAAGTTTACATTCCCTCCTGCAATGGAGGAGGAATCACCTTTCTCCACATCCTTTCCAGCATGTGTTGTCACTTGAGTTTTTTTATCTTAGCTATTCTGATGGGTGTAAGGTGAAGTCTCAGGATCCTGAGTGAGCTATCCCAGAAGCAGAAAGACACACACGGCTTATACTCACCCATATAGACATGTAATTTATGATAAACCAACTAAAATCTGTACATCTAAAGAAACGAATCAAGAGGGAGAACTCTGGCTAAAATGCTCAATCCCCTTCCAGAAAGGCAAAGAGGATGGACATCAGAAGAAGGAGAAAACAGGAAACAAGTTAGGGGCCTGCCACAGAGGGTCTCTGAAAGACTCTGCCCTGCAGACTATCAAAGCAGATGGTGAGACTTATGGTCAACCTTTGGGCAGAACTTATGAAAGAAGTGGGAAATAGTAAGTTCTGGACAGGACAGAAGCTCCACAAGGAGAGCAACAGAAGAAAAAATCTAAGCACAGGGGTCTTCCCTGAGACTGATACTCCAACCAAGTAGCATGCATGGAGATAACCTAGAAGCCCTGCACAGATATAGCCCATGACAGTTCGGTCTCCAATTGAGTTCCATAATAATGGGAACCAGGACTGTCTCTGACATGAACTGATTGGCCTGTTCTTTGACCACCTCTCCCTGAGAGGGGGAGCAGCCTTACAAGGCCACAGAGGAAGACAAGGCAGCCCACTCCTGATGAGACCTAATAGACTAGGATCAGAAGGAAAGAAAAGAAGACATCCCCTATCACTGGACTTGGGGAGGGGGCATGATGGAGAAAGGGGTGGAAGAAGAGGATTGGGAAAGGAGGAGGGAGGGAGATACAGGGGGGATACAAAGTGAATAAGGTGTAATTAAAAAAAAAAAAAGAAAAAGAAGACCAACAAATCCAAAATTATGGGCTCAGGGTGTCTGCAGAGCCTGCTGGTGAGAATGTAAACTTGTACAACTACTTTGGAAATCAATCTGGCGCTTTCTCAGGCAACTAGGAATAGCACTTCCTCAAGATCCAGCTATACCACTTCTAGGCATATAACCAAAAAGGCTCAAGTACACAATAAGGACAGTTGCTCAACCCTGTATGCAGCAGCTTTATTTGTAATAGCCAGAAGGTAGAAACAACACAGATGCCCCTCAACTGAGGAATGGATACAGAAAGTATGGTACATCTACACAATGGAATATTACTCAGCAATAAAACAAAAAAAGAAAGAAATCATGAAATTTGCAGGTAAATAGTGGGAACTGTAAAAGGGCACTTGAGTTTTTTAACTGAGACATTCTGATGGGTTGTAAGGTGAAATCTCAGGGTCCTTTTGATTTGCATTTCACTGATGACTAAGGAAGCTCAACATTTCTTTTAGTGTTTCTCTGCAATTCGATGTTACTCTATTGAAAATTTTCTGTTCAGCACTGTACCCCATTTTTTTTATTGGATTGCTTGATTTGTTGTTGTTTAACTTCTTTATTTCTTTATATATTCTGGATATTAGCCCTCTCTCAGATATTGGGTTGGTGAAGATCCTTTCCTAATCTGTAGGCAGTTGATTTGTTCTGACTACAATGTCCTTTGCTTTAGAGAAGCTTTTCATTTTCATGAGGTCCCATACAGTGATTGTTGCTCTTAGAGCCTGGGTTGTTGATGTTCTGTTCAGAAAGTTGTGTCCTGTGCCAATGAGTTCAAGGATCTTCCCCACTTTTTCTTCTAACAGGTTTAGTGTGTCTGGTTTTATATTGAGGTCATTAATGCACTTGGACTTTAGTTTTGTGCAGGGTGATATGTATGGATTCATTTGCATTTCTCTACATGTAGATATCCAGTTTGACCAGCACCATTTGTTGCAGATGCTATTTTTTTTTCCATTGAATGCATGGCATCTTTGTCAAAAAACAGCTATCCATAAGCATGGGGGTTTATTTCAGGTTCTTCTGTTCGGTTCCATTAATCTACCATTCTGTTTCTATGCCAGTACCATGCAGTTTTTATAACTGTTGCTCTATAATACAGCTTGAGATCAGAGATGGAGGTACCTCCAGTAGATCTTTTATTGTAGAGCAATGTTTTAGCAATGATGGGTTTCTTGTTATTCCATATAATGTGGAGAATTTTTCTTTCAAGTTCTGTAAAGAATTGTGATGGCAATTTGATGGGAATTGCTTTGAATCTGTAGGTTGCTTTTGGTAAGATGGCCATTTTTACTACTTTAATCCTGCCAAGCCATGAGCATGGGAGATCTTTCCATCTTCTCATATCTTCTTCTGATTCATTCTTTAGAGACTGGAAATTCTTTTCATACAAGACTTTGCGTGGCTTGGATAGGGTCAGACCAAGGTACTTTATGTCTTTTCTGGCAATTGTGAAAGGTGTTGTTTCCTTTATTACTTTCTTTTTTTCTCAGCCCTTTTGTCTTTTGTATACGGGAGGGCTACTTTTTTTTTCTCAGTAAATTTTGTATCCAGCCACTTTGCTGAAGGTGTTTATCAGCTATAGGAGTTCCCTGATAGATTTTTGGGGTCACTCAGGTATACTATCATATGGCCTGCAAAAAGTGACACTTTGACTTCTTCCTTTCCAATTTGTATCCCCTTGATCTCCTTTAGTTGTCTTATTGCTCTTGCAAGGACTTCAAATACTATGTTCAAGAGATATGAAGAGAGTGGGCAGTTTGCTTTGTCCCTGATTTCAGTGGGAATGATTTAAGTTCCTCTCCCTTTAGTTTGATGTTGGCTATAGGCTTGCTGTATATCGCCTGCACTATGTTTAGGTATGTGTCTTGTATCCCTGATCTCTCCAATACTTTAAACATGAATGTATATTGTTTTTTTGTCAAACCCTTTTTCAGCATTTAAGGATATGATGATGGTTGTTACTTGCACTACATCTGGAATTAACTAAAACCAAGCAGCTGTATACACCTGTGAGGGATTTTTTTCTTATTGAAATAATTTGAAGTGTTAAAAACCCACCTTTACTGTGTATCTTTTGATGTGGGAAGATCCACCTTTTGGTATTTTTTTATCAAGCATTCCACAAACTTTCTTGATCACAAAATCCTATTCTCCTAATATACTTATTCACATGCCGATTAATTCATATTATAGAGCAATCTTTTGAAAATACTGCAATGGAGCACAAGGCTGACAAGAGTGTTAAATATTTTATAATGCTGACTAAAATTTAACACTTAATAAATAACAAAGCACTAAGATGAATTTTTTTAATCTTTGAAAATGAATCTCAGTGTAAGAATATTCACCACTAGCAGCCATATTACTCTGATAACTAAGAGATTTGTCTAAAGTCTTCCAGAGTAGGGGTAGACATCCCTTCTACTTCCTTGCCTTCCACACCAGGAAGGACTGTATGCCCTGAAATAAGGGCCAGAAAGCACCATTTGTCCTTTCACTTCTATTCAAGAATTTGTCCACTGTGAATATATATATGGATTATCAAATCCACAGACAGGACAAGAGGAGACAGACTTTTACGAGGGTTACCACATATTCCAGTTAAGCTCTGGGGTAGCTATATGATTTCTGGAGACCTTAGGTAGCCCTGCTGAGAACAATGTGAACTACTTAATGGCAGGAGCACCCCTTGATATAGCAATGTTGGTGCTGTTTTGACCTTGGATATAGTTTACCTGACATAGCTAAATTTTTGACATTGTTGGTATAATGTTCTTTTGGAATGTATATGCATTACCCTTGTTCATTCAAATGCTGATTTCTCCCCCCACTCTCTGGTTTCAACCCAGACATTGCAGTGTGATATTATTCTAAGCATCACCTGTTTCAACTTTGTGTAAACATGCCAAAATAAAAGAACCAGCCACATGTTGAGCAATGGAGAAGGAGAGGGGAAGAGCCAGAGGAGAGGAAGGTGTGGTAGGCAGAGGAGGAGGTGAAGTAGCAGGGGCAGAAGCTGGGAGAGCAGAGGCTGGAGGAGAGGTTTGGAACAAGGTAGAGAGATGGACTGGACATAAGATATCACTAAAAGCAACTATAGTTGCTAAAATCTGAATGGTAGAAACTACGTGGGCTTGGAGGTTTAGAATGAAATAACTATTTCCCAGCATTGTTATCTAGCTTAATTAAATAAATCTCAGTCTCTATGTGATGATGTGGGTATACAGCTGTTTAGGATTAACCACAGCTTTAAGTAAAAGTACAACAATAGTAAATATTATCAGCTAATACAGCAATTGTGGAAGAATTTTATCATCTTTAAAGTTCACATTTAAAAAATTCTTTTTTAATTTTTTATATTAATTAGTTTATTTACTTTGCATCCCAGCTATAGCCCCTTCCCTCATTACCTCCCAGACATACTCTCCCTCCCTCATCTCCTCCCATGTCCTTCTCCTAGTCCACTGATAGGGGAGGCCGTTCTCCCCTTCAATGTGCCCCTATCCTATCAGGTCTCATCAGGAGTGGCTTTATTGTCCTGCTCTGTTGCCAGGTAACACTGCTCCCCACTCAGGGGAAGGTGATCAAATAGCCAGCCACTGAGTTCATGTCAGAGACTGTCCCTGTTCCCCTTACTAGGGTACCAACTTGGATACTGAGTTGCAATGGACTACATCTGTGCATGGGTTCTAGGTTATCTCCATGCATGGACTTTGGTTGAAGTATGAGTCTCAGAAAAGACAGCTAGGCTTAAAGATTTTGGTTCTGTGGCTTTTCTTGTGGAGCTCCTATCCCCTCCAGGTATTTCTATCTCCCCTTTCTTTCATAACATTCCCTGCACTCTAACCAAAATTTTGTCATGAGTCTCAGCATCTGCTTTGATACACGCCTGGGTAGTCTTTCAGAGAAGATTTATGCAATTTGAGAGCGTAAAATGATTTGGGAGACGAGCAAGATAGTGAGAATGAAACAGAGTCAGAGGAAGAAACTGCCAAGTCTCATAATTCGGACTGGCCCCCTGTGTCCTCCACCCTCATGGCTTTCCCTGCTACATGTGCAGGAGGTATGGGACCACTGCGGGAAGATATTACTATTCTCCAAGAGAGTCCAATTGGCAAGGGAATAAGTTCAGTTATTGAAGGAATTGGACAAGTTAAAATTACAAAAAAATAATAAAAATAAATACATAATAGTAATAATAATAATAATGCTGATTCTAATGTAACACAAAAAAGGTATTCACTCAGAGTAGACTTCCTTTTGTGTAGCAATTGGCTTTTGAGAAGGCTAATTCAGCTTATAAAGCAGCTATCAGACCCTATCGAGCTAAAGCAGATTTAATTGGTTATATTAAACTTTGTGCTGATATTGGACCATCTTATACCCAAGGTCGTGCAATGGCAACAGCCATGCAAGGAACTACTGTGACTTTTATGCTTGCTCAACAGAAGAGAGGAAAAAGATGATTTTCTTGTGGAAAGATGGGACATTTTAAGAGAGATTGCTTTAATAAGGTTCAAGGGACCAATTCTAAAAACAATACACCAACTCCTGAACTATGTCCTAGATGTAAGAAAGGAAAGCATTGGGCAAATGAGTACAGATTTCAGACCGATATTCAAGGACAGCCCTTGCCTGAAAAGCAGGGAAACGGGGGTAAGAGGCCAGTCCCAGGTCCCCAGACCCAGCAAACCAATTTATGAGGCCATGAAGTTTGTTCCTCAAGCTCCCACAACTCCATTTTACAACTTGTCAGAGCAACCTCAGGAAGTGCAGGATTGGATCTCAGTTCCTCCAATAGGGGGATGATACTTAATCCAAAACCTATTGGTTACCAAATGAAAGCTTGGAGCCAGATGTGGAAGATGTGTAATTCAAAACCTTGAGTTATTGATGAGTGATACCCCAAACTACCCACAAACTTTCCAGGCTTTTGAATTTCTCTATACCACCCACCAGAACTTAGTGGAAAGACTGTTTCTGAATATACAACATAATGTTTATTCTAGGACATGGAAAAATCAAGTTGGTGCTGACCATGTAGCTTCCTCCCTGCTGGATAATTTTTGTACTACAAAAATGTCCTGTGTAGGCTTTATTTTGGGAGTGGGGGAGCATGTGAGGATCACCAGTAGACTTACCTAAGAATGAAAAGCTGTATTAAAGAACAATATAGTAAACTATGGCCACGAATGTAATAGTGGCACAAATTTTATGGAACCAAACAGTTATTCAATAATAAATTTAATGCTTAGTCCACAGAAAGCAACATATGCCTGCAGCTGTAACCTTGGAAGAGAACACATGCTTCTTAGGTCTATTTTCTTGGAAAACCGTCTTCCAACCCTTTATCCTCAGTTAATGTATAACTTCGTGAGTTAGGCGTGATTTTTGCATGCAACAATTTGTTGGGTCTTGTTTACACATCCATTCTGTTAGTCTGTGTCTTTTTATTGGAGAGTTGAGTCCATTAATATTGACAGAGATTAATGACCAGTGGCTGTTAGATCCTTTGATTTTGATGCTTTCTGTGGTAGTGTGTTTGTGCACTTGGCTACATTTTGTTTTACTGTAGTGAGATTATTTATTTCCTGTGTTTTCTTGAAAGTAGTTAGTTCTCTTGGGTTGTATTTTTGCTTCTAGTATCTTCTGTAATTTTGGATTTGTGTGTTCGTACTTTGAAATTGGTTTGTTTGTTGTTGTTGTTGTTGTTTTCATTGAATATCTTGTTTCCCCATCTATGAGGACTGAGAGTTTTGCTGGGTCTAGTAGCATGGGCTCACATCTGTGTTCTCTTAGGTTCTTCATGATATCCATCCAGGCCCTTATGGCTTTCATAGACTTTGTTGAGAAGTCAGGTGTGATTCTGATGGGTTTGTCATTATATCTTACTTGGCCTTTTTCCCTTGCAGGTTTTAGTATTTTTTCTTTGTTCTGTATACTTTCTGTTTTGATTATTATTAGGCGGGAGGTTTTTCTTTTCTGGTCTAATGTATTAGGTGTTCTGTAGGCCTCTTGTATGCTTATAGGCCTCTCCTTTAAGTTGGGAAACTATTTTTGAAAATATTTTCTGGGCCTTGAATAAGGTAATCTTCTTTGTCCTCAGGATGCGAGGCTAAGCACTGCACTCAGGGTCAGCCGCTTTGGACCCAGAGAAGAGCATGTCTGATTGCATGCGGGTTGATGCCCCAGGTCCAGCCTCTGAGAAAAAGGTATCGGACGGGTCTGATGCTCTTTGGGTGGATGACACCTAAATGAACATCTGTACAAGTCCCAATTTATTTCTAATATCAGAGATCAGACCTCTACTCTTGCCTGATGCGTCTAAAACAAAAAGGGGGAACTGTAGAGAGCTGCGGAATGCTATGTCTTAAAGATGGAGCTGGTTTCCGCCTTCCACCTTCCTGATGGTGAGTGCTCTCTGTCACGAACAACTCTATTCCTATTATTCTTAGGGTTTGCCTTTTCATGTTGTCTTGGAATTCTTGGATGGCTTGTGTCAGGATTTTTTTAGATTTATTATTTTCTTTGATGGATACACTGATTTCTTCCACTGTAACTTCCACACCTGAGATTCTTTCTTCCATCTCTTGTAGTCTGTTGGTTATACTTACCTCTGTAGATTCTGTTTTCTTTCCTAAGTTCTCCCTCTCAGTGATTTCCTCCATTTTTGTTTTCTTTAATTTTTCCAACTCTATTTTCAGATCTTGAGCCTATTTTTTTATTTCCTTGACCTGTGTGACTGTATTTTCCTGTTTTTCCTTCAATTCCTTCACCTGATTTTTTTTTATTTTATTTTATTAATTACACTTTATTCATTTTGTATCCCCCCATAAGCCCCTCCCTCCTCCCCTCCCGATCCCACCCTCCCTTCCCTTTCTGCATGCATGCCACTCCCCAAGTCCACTGATAGGGGAGGTTCTCCTCTCCTTTCTGATAATAGTCTATCAGTTCACATCAAAATTGGCTTCACCTGTTTGAACATTCTACTGTTTCTTTTATTTCTTTAAGTGATTTAATCATTTCCTCTCTGAAAGCCACAAACTGTTTGGCTGCACTGCAAACTGTTTGGGATATCATGAAGTCCCCATTTATTTTTCCCTTGGTCAAAACTGATACTAGAGCTGAAAACAGGCAACGTTGAGCCCATGTTGTCCATGAAAGGACCAGGTATTCTGCTTTAACCACGTATTTTAAAATAGACACTGCTTTCTATAAATTACAGGATATCAACAACCATTGTGGGCTGGAAATTATTCACATCCCTACTCCCCACACACACACATTGTTACTTTACCTTTTTCGGTTCCTTAATGTTTGGTTGCTAGTTATATCTGTTTAATATGATGTTTCTTAATTCTTTGAGTATTTCATATGTGCGTAAGACATATTTGACCATATTCATGCCCCACTCCTCCCCCAACTCATCCCAGATGCTACCCTAACTTCTCTACCTACTTGTCTTTTTTCTTATAATAATTTACCCAGTCCAATTTTTGATAATCATAAAGTCATGGGTGTGTGAAATTCATTTGAGCCTGATTGACTTTCCAGGGAAGATAGATTTAAAGTAAAGTTACTCTAATTCCCTATCTTAGTTAGCATTTCTGTGATGAAAAGTGAAAGCAGGGAAACTCTTTCAAAAGAAAACATTTATTTTGGTACTTGATTACAGTTTTAGAGGATTAATATATGATCCTCACAGTAGGATTCAGGCAAGCATGTCACTGGCCCAGTAGTTAAGATCTGTAGAAACTGATCCAGAGGTAGCACGCAGAGAGTGACTAGGCCTGGAGTGTATTTTAAACCTCAAAAACCATCCTCAGTAACATACCTCATCCTACAAGACATTTATCCACTCTAACAACTCCATACTAACTAATCTTTTGCAAACAGTTGCAAGAAGCACAGGTGGCTATGCAATCAAATATAGGAAAGTATGTTTTCCTTTCTCTTTCTAACCACCATACTTCTCTAGATGCCATCAATTGTAAGTATTTTGTCAGTTAGATGGGCAGACTCCTACACCTCTCTCCAGGGCATGTTGGAATATTAACTAGCTTAATCTTATGACATCCTTGTGCATTAAACCATAACCACTATGAATTCATGGTGACACAGTCATGTCTGGAAGACAATATTTCATTCTAGTCTTTCCCTCTTTGACTCTTAAAATCATATGCTCTCTGCAATGCTCCTTGAGCCTCAAAGTGAGGAAATGAGATTTCCCATTTGTGCTTGAGCATTCCACAAACATCTATCTTTCCAGGATGAGCAATTTAGAATGTCTTTGTCAATCACAATCTATTATATAACGTTCTCCGATGGTGTCTGAGAAGTGGGCTAATCTGTAGGTAATAGAGAGATAAATACTGACTATCATTTGATACTTCAAACATTTAGTAAAATAATAGTATTAGGTTCAATTCTGGGGCCTCTGTGCTATATAACCATGTGTTCTCTTCCAAGGTTACAGCTGCAGGCATATGTTGCTTTCTGTGGACTAAGCATTAAATTTATTATTGAATAACTGTTTGGTTCCATAAAATTTGTGCCACTATTACATTCGTGGCCATAGTTTACTATATTGTTCTTTAATACAGCTTTTCATTCTTAGGTAAGTCTACTGGTGATCCTCACATGCTCCCCCACTCCCAAAATAAAGCCTACACAGGACATTTTTGTAGTACAAAAATTATCCAGCAGGGAGGAAGCTACATGGTCAGCACCAACTTGATTTTTCCATGTCCTAGAATAAACATTATGTTGTATATTCAGAAACAGTCTTTCCACTAAGTTCTGGTGGGTGGTATAGAGAAATTCAAAAGCCTGGAAAGTTTGTGGGTAGTTTGGGGTATCACTCATCAATAACTCAAGGTTTTGAATTACACATCTTCCACATCTGGCTCCAAGCTTTCATTTGGTAACCAATAGGTTTTGGATTAAGTATCATCCCCCTATTGGAGGAACTGAGATCCAATCCTGCACTTCCTGAGGTTGCTCTGACAAGTTGTAAAATGGAGTTGTGGGAGCTTGAGGAACAAACTTCATGGCCTCATAAATTGGTTTGCTGGGTCTGGGGACCTGGGACTGGCCTCTTACCCCGTTTCCCTGCTTTTCAGGCAAGGGCTGTCCTTGAATATCGGTCTGAAATCTGTACTCATTTGCCCAATGCTTTCCTTTCTTACATCTAGGACATAGTTCAGGAGTTGGTGTATTGTTTTTAGAATTGGTCCCTTGAACCTTATTAAAGCAATCTCTCTTAAAATGTCCCATCTTTCCACAAGAAAATCATCTTTTTCCTCTCTTCTGTTGAGCAAGCATAAAAGTCACAGTAGTTCCTTGCATGGCTGTTGCCATTGCACGACCTTGGGTATAAGATGGTCCAATATCAGCACAAAGTTTAATATAACCAATTAAATCTGCTTTAGCTCGATAGGGTCTGATAGCTGCTTTATAAGCTGAATTAGCCTTCTCAAAAGCCAATTGCTACACAAAAGGAAGTCTACTCTGAGTGAATACCTTTTTTGTGTTACATTAGAATCAGCATTATTATTATTATTACTATTATGTATTTATTTTTATTATTTTTTTGTAATTTTAACTTGTCCAATTCCTTCAATAACTGAACTTATTCCCTTGCCAATTGGACTCTCTTGGAGAATAGTAATATCTTCCCGCAGTGGTCCCATACCTCCTGCACATGTAGCAGGGAAAGCCATGAGGGTGGAGGACACAGGGGGCCAGTCCGAATTATGAGACTTGGCAGTTTCTTCCTCTGACTCTGTTTCATTCTCACTATCTTGCTCGTCTCCCAAATCATTTTACGCTCTCAAATTGCATAAATCTTCTCTGAAAGACTACCCAGGCGTGTATCAAAGCAGATGCTGAGACTCATGACAAAATTTTGGTTAGAGTGCAGGGAATGTTATGAAAGAAAGGGGAGATAGAAATACCTGGAGGGGATAGGAGCTCCACAAGAAAAGCCACAGAACCAAAATCTTTAAGCCTAGCTGTCTTTTCTGAGACTCATACTTCAACCAAAGTCCATGCATGGAGATAACCTAGAACCCATGCACAGATGTAGTCCATTGCAACTCAGTATCCAAGTTGGTACCCTAGTAAGGGGAACAGGGACAGTCTCTGACATGAACTCAGTGGCTGGCTATTTGATCACCTTCCCCTGAGTGGGGAGCAGTGTTACCTGGCAACAGAGCAGGACAATAAAGCCACTCCTGATGAGACCTGATAGGATAGGGGCACATTGAAGGGGAGAACGGCCTCCCCTATCAGTGGACTAGGAGAAGGACATGGGAGGAGATGAGGGAGGGAGAGTATGTCTGGGAGGTAATGAGGGAAGGGGCTATAGCTGGGATGCAAAGTAAATAAACTAATTAATATAAAAAATTAAAAAAGAATTTTTTAAATGTGAACTTTAAAGATGATAAAATTCTTCCACAATTGCTGTATTAGCTGATAATATTTACTATTGTTGTACTTTTACTTAAAGCTGTGGTTAATCCTAAACAGCTGTATACCCACATCATCACATAGAGACTGAGATTTATTTAATTAAGCTAGATAACAATGCTGGGAAATAGTTATTTCATTCTAAACCTCCAAGCCCACGTAGTTTCTACCATTCAGATTTTAGCAACTATAGTTGCTTTTAGTGATATCTTATGTCCAGTCCATCTCTCTACCTTGTTCCAAACCTCTCCTCCAGCCTCTGCTCTCCCAGCTTCTGCCCCTGCTACTTCACCTCCTCCTCTGCCTACCACACCTTCCTCTCCTCTGGCTCTTCCCCTCTCCTTCTCCATTGCTCAACATGTGGCTGGTTCTTTTATTTTGGCATGTTTACACAAAGTTGAAACAGGTGATGCTTAGAATAATATCACACTGCAATGTCTGGGTTGAAACCAGAGAGTGGGGGGAGAAATCAGCATTTGAATGAACAAGGGTAATGCATATACATTCCAAAAGAACATTATACCAACAATGTCAAAAATTTAGCTATGTCAGGTAAACTATATCCAAGGTCAAAACAGCACCAACATTGCTATATCAAGGGGTGCTCCTGCCATTAAGTAGTTCACATTGTTCTCAGCAGGGCTACCTAAGGTCTCCAGAAATCATATAGCTACCCCAGAGCTTAACTGGAATATGTGGTAACCCTCGTAAAAGTCTGTCTCCTCTTGTCCTGTCTGTGGATTTGATAATCCATATATATATTCACAGTGGACAAATTCTTGAATAGAAGTGAAAGGACAAATGGTGCTTTCTGGCCCTTATTTCAGGGCATACAGTCCTTCCTGGTGTGGAAGGCAAGGAAGTAGAAGGGATGTCTACCCCTACTCTGGAAGACTTTAGACAAATCTCTTAGTTATCAGAGTAATATGGCTGCTAGTGGTGAATATTCTTACACTGAGATTCATTTTCAAAGATTAAAAAAATTCATCTTAGTGCTTTGTTATTTATTAAGTGTTAAATTTTAGTCAGCATTATAAAATATTTAACACTCTTGTCAGCCTTGTGCTCCATTGCAGTATTTTCAAAAGATTGCTCTATAATATGAATTAATCGGCATGTGAATAAGTATATTAGGAGAATAGGATTTTGTGATCAAGAAAGTTTGTGGAATGCTTGATAAAAAAATACCAAAAGGTGGATCTTCCCACATCAAAAGATACACAGTAAAGGTGGGTTTTAACACTTCAAATTATTTCAATAAGAAAAAAATCCCTCACAGGTGTATACAGCTGCTTGGTTTTAGTTAATTCCAGATGTAGTGCAAGTAACAACCATCATCATATCCTTAAATGCTGAAAAAGGGTTTGACAAAAAACAATATACATTCATGTTTAAAGTATTGGAGAGATCAGGGATACAAGACACATACCTAAACATAGTGCAGGCGATATACAGCAAGCCTATAGCCAACATCAAACTAAAGGGAGAGGAACTTAAATCATTCCCACTGAAATCAGGGACAAAGCAAACTGCCCACTCTCTTCATATCTCTTGAACATAGTATTTGAAGTCCTTGCAAGAGCAATAAGACAACTAAAGGAGATCAAGGGGATACAAATTGGAAAGGAAGAAGTCAAAGTGTCACTTTTTGCAGGCCATATGATAGTATACCTGAGTGACCCCAAAAATCTATCAGGGAACTCCTATAGCTGATAAACACCTTCAGCAAAGTGGCTGGATACAAAATTTACTGAGAAAAAAAAAGTAGCCCTCCCGTATACAAAAGACAAAAGGGCTGAGAAAAAAAGAAAGTAATAAAGGAAACAACACCTTTCACAATTGCCAGAAAAGACATAAAGTACCTTGGTCTGACCCTATCCAAGCCACGCAAAGTCTTGTATGAAAAGAATTTCCAGTCTCTAAAGAATGAATCAGAAGAAGATATGAGAAGATGGAAAGATCTCCCATGCTCATGGCTTGGCAGGATTAAAGTAGTAAAAATGGCCATCTTACCAAAAGCAACCTACAGATTCAAAGCAATTCCCATCAAATTGCCATCACAATTCTTTACAGAACTTGAAAGAAAAATTCTCCACATTATATGGAATAACAAGAAACCCATCATTGCTAAAACATTGCTCTACAATAAAAGATCTACTGGAGGTACCTCCATCTCTGATCTCAAGCTGTATTATAGAGCAACAGTTATAAAAACTGCATGGTACTGGCATAGAAACAGAATGGTAGATTAATGGAACCGAACAGAAGAACCTGAAATAAACCCCCATGCTTATGGATAGCTGTTTTTTGACAAAGATGCCATGCATTCAATGGAAAAAAAAATAGCATCTGCAACAAATGGTGCTGGTCAAACTGGATATCTACATGTAGAGAAATGCAAATGAATCCATACATATCACCCTGCACAAAACTAAAGTCCAAGTGCATTAATGACCTCAATATAAAACCAGACACACTAAACCTGTTAGAAGAAAAAGTGGGGAAGATCCTTGAACTCATTGGCACAGGACACAACTTTCTGAACAGAACATCAACAACCCAGGCTCTAAGAGCAACAATCACTGTATGGGACCTCATGAAAATGAAAAGCTTCTCTAAAGCAAAGGACATTGTAGTCAGAACAAATCAACTGCCTACAGATTAGGAAAGGATCTTCACCAACCCAATATCTGAGAGAGGGCTAATATCCAGAATATATAAAGAAATAAAGAAGTTAAACAACAACAAATCAAGCAATCCAATAAAAAAAATGGGGTACAGTGCTGAACAGAAAATTTTCAATAGAGTAACATCGAATTGCAGAGAAACACTAAAAGAAATGTTGAGCTTCCTTAGTCATCAGTGAAATGCAAATCAAAAGGACCCTGAGATTTCACCTTACACCCATCAGAATGTCTCAGTTAAAAAACTCAAGTGCCCTTTTACAGTTCCCACTATTTACCTGCAAATTTCATGATTTCTTTCTTTTTTTGTTTTATTGCTGAGTAATATTCCATTGTGTAGATGTACCATACTTTCTGTATCCATTCCTCAGTTGAGGGGCATCTGTGTTGTTTCTACCTTCTGGCTATTACAAATAAAGCTGCTGCATACAGGGTTGAGCAACTGTCCTTATTGTGTACTTGAGCCTTTTTGGTTATATGCCTAGAAGTGGTATAGCTGGATCTTGAGGAAGTGCTATTCCTAGTTGCCTGAGAAAGCGCCAGATTGATTTCCAAAGTAGTTGTACAAGTTTACATTCTCACCAGCAGGCTCTGCAGACACCCTGAGCCCATAATTTTGGATTTGTTGGTCTTCTTTTTCTTTTTTTTTTTTTAATTACACCTTATTCACTTTGTATCCCCCCTGTATCTCCCTCCCTCCTCCTTTCCCAATCCTCTTCTTCCACCCCTTTCTCCATCATGCCCCTCCCCAAGTCCAGTGATAGGGGATGTCTTCTTTTCTTTCCTTCTGATCCTAGTCTATTAGGTCTCATCAGGAGTGGCTGCCTTGTCTTCCTCTGTGGCCTTGTAAGGCTGCTCCCCTCTCAGGGAGAGGTGGTCAAAGAACAGGCCAATCAGTTCATGTCAGAGACAGTCCTGGTTCCCATTATTATGGAACTCAATTGGAGACCGAACTGTCATGGGCTATATCTGTGCAGGGCTTCTAGGTTATCTCCATGCATGCTACTTGGTTGGAGTATCAGTCTCAGGGAAGACCCCTGTGCTTAGATTTTTTCTTCTGTTGCTCTCCTTGTGGAGCTTCTGTCCTGTCCAGAACTTACTATTTCCCACTTCTTTCATAAGTTCTGCCCAAAGGTTGACCATAAGTCTCACCATCTGCTTTGATAGTCTGCAGGGCAGAGTCTTTCAGAGACCCTCTGTGGCAGGCCCCTAACTTGTTTCCTGTTTTCTCCTTCTTCTGATGTCCATCCTCTTTGCCTTTCTGGAAGGGGATTGAGCATTTTAGCCAGAGTTCTCCCTCTTGATTCGTTTCTTTAGATGTACAGATTTTAGTTGGTTTATCATAAATTACATGTCTATATGGGTGAGTATAAGCCGTGTGTGTCTTTCTGCTTCTGGGATAGCTCACTCAGGATCCTGAGACTTCACCTTACACCCATCAGAATAGCTAAGATAAAAAAACTCAAGTGACAACACATGCTGGAAAGGATGTGGAGAAAGGTGATTCCTCCTCCATTGCAGGAGGGAATGTAAACTTGTTCAACCACTTTGGAAATCAATCTTGTGCTTTCTCAGAAAAGTAGGAATAGTGCTTCATCAAGATCCAGTTATACCACTCCTAGGCATATATCTAAAAAATGCTCAAGTATAAAACAAGGACTTTTGCTCAACTACGTTTGTAACAGCTCTATTTGTAATAGCCAGAAGTTGGAAACAACCTATATGCCTCTCATTTGAGGAATGGATACATAAATTGCGGTGCAGCTATACAATGGAATATTACTCTGCCATAAAAATTAAGGAAATAATGAAATTTACAGGCAAACAGTGGAAATGGAAAAAAATCATCCTGAGTAAGGTATCCCAGAAGCATAAAGAAACACAGGATATATACTTACTTAAAAGTGGATATTGGTCATATAATATAGGATGAACACACTAAAATCTGTACACCTAAAGAAGCTAATCAAGAAGGAAGCCCCTGGGCAAGATGCTTAATCCTCATTCAGAAAGGCAAAGAGGATGGACATCAGAAGAGGGAGAAAACAGGGAACAGGAGAGGAGACTACCACAGAGGGTCTCTGAAAGGCTCTACACTGCAGGGTATCAAAGCAGATACTGAGACTTATAGCCAAATTTTGGGCAGAGTGCAATGAATCTTATGAAATAAAGGGGAGAAAGTAAGACCTGGAGAGGACAGGTGCTCCACAAGGAGAGCAACAGAACCACCAAATCTGGGCACGGGGGTCTTTTGTGAGACTGATACTCCAACCAAGGAACATTCTTGTATATAACCTAGAACCCCTGCACAGATGTAACCCATGGCAGTTCAGTGTCCAAGTGGGTTTCATAATAATGGGAACAGGGCCTGTCTCTGAGATGAACTGATTGGCCTGAACTTTGATCACCTCCCCCTGAGCGGGGAGCAGCCTTACCAGGCCACAGTGGAGGACAATGCAGCCACTCCTGATGAGACCTAATAGACTAAGTTCAGAAGGAAGGAGAGGAAGTCCTCCCCTATCAGTGGACTGCCGAGAATGGGGAGGGAGGGTGAGATTTGGAGGTTAGTGGGGAGGGAACTACAAGGGGATACTAAGGGAATAAACTGTAATTAATAAAAATTAAAATGTGCTGTATAAAAATGAATCATCACATTTATCATTCTTTTCTTTTCTTTTCCTTCCCACTTTGTTACTACATTATTAGTGTTATGTCAAAAACATTCTCAACAAATTTCTTCTGTAAAAGTATTTATTTTTTGTTTAACTGTGTGTTCTGGCTCACTTTATGTCAACTTGATACAAGTCAGGGTCATTTGGGAAAAGGGAAATGTAGCTGACAAAATGGCCTCGCCAAATTAGTCTGTGGGCAAGCTTGTATGCTGTTTTCTTGATTGATGATAGATGTGGCAGGGTTAACTTTACTTAGGTAGTAGTACCCTTGGCCTAGTTGATTTGACAGCAAAAAGAAAACAGGATGAGTGAGTCATGACAAACATTCCTTCATGGCCTCTGCATCAAAATCCTGCCTCTAGGTTTTCACTTTGTATGAGTTTCTACACTGAGTTTTCTCCATGATGGTCTGTGATATGGAAGTGTAAGTAAAAGAAACCAGTTCCTCATTAAGTTATGTTTGGTCCATGTATTTTTCACAGCAATAGAAACTGCAACAAAGACACTAAAAATTAACAAAGTTTTATGCTTGTTATATAAATATAGTTAAGTTTAGAACAAATAACAGGTTATAAATTCAGAAACAGTTTATTGACATCATTGAAGGTATTAACATTTTTATTTAACTTTTATTAATTACACTTTATTCATTTTGTATTGCCCCCATAAGCCCCTCCGTCCTCCCCTCTCGATGCATGCCCCTCCCCAAGTCCCCTGATAGGGGAGGTCATCCTCTCCTTTTTTTCTGATCTTAGTCTATCAGTTCTCATCAGAAGTGGCTGCATTGTCATCTTCTGTGGCCTGGTAAGGCTGCTCCCCCCCTCAGGGGGAGGTGATCAAAGAGCAGGCCAATCAGATTATGTCGGAGGCAGTCCCTCTTCCCATTACTATGTAACCCACTTGGACACTGAAATGCCATGGGCTACATCTGTGCAGGGGTTCTAGGTTATCTCCATGAATAGTCCTTGGTTGGAGTATGAGTCTCTGGGAAGTTCCCTGTGTTCAAACTTTCTTGTTCTGTTGCTCTCCTTGTGGAGTTCCTGTCCTCTCAAGCTCTTGCTATTTCCCACTTCTTACATAAAATTCCATTCACTCTGCCCAACAGGTGGCCATCAGGCTCAGCATCTGCTTTGACAGTCTGCAGGGCAGAGGCTTTCAGAGGCCCTCTGTGGCAGGTTCCTAGTTTGTGGCAGGTTCCTAGTTTGTTTCCTGTTTTCTTCTTCTGGCTTTCAGAGGCCCTCTGTAGCAAGTTCTTAGGTTGTTTCCTGTTTTCTTCTTCTTCTGATGTCCATCCTCTTTGCCTTTCAGGATGGGGATTGAGCATTTTAGTTAGGATCCTCTCTTTTGCTTAGTTTGTTTAGATGTACCGATTTTAGCGGGTTTATCCTATGTTGTATGTTTATATGAGTGAGTATATACCGTGTGTGTCTTTTTGCTTCTGGGACACCTCACTCAGGATGATCCTTTCCAGGTCTCACCATTTGCGTGCAAATTTCATGATTTCCTTATTTTTCATTGCTGAGTAATACTCCATTGTATAGATGTACCACAATTTCTGCATCTATTCTTTAGTGGAGGGGCATCTGGGCTGTTTCCAGCTTCTGGCTATTACAAATAAAGCTGCTACAAACATGGTGGAGCAAATGTCCTTTTTGTGTACTTGAGCCTCTTTTGGATATATGCCTAGGAGTGGTATGGCTGGATCTTGAGGAAGCGCTATTCCTAGTTGTCTGAGAAAGCAACAGATTGATTTCCAGAGTGGTTGTACAAGTTTACATTTGCACTAGCAGTGGAGAAGGGTTCCCCTTTCTCCACAACTTCTCCAGCATGTGTTGTCACTTGAGTTTTTCATCTTGGCCATTCTGATGGGTGTAAGGTGAAATCTCAGGGTTGTTTTGATTTGCATTTCCCTAATGGCTAATGAGGTTGAGGATTTCTTTAAATGCTTCTCTGCCATTCGATATTCCTCTACAGAGAGTTCCCTGTTTAGCTCTGTTCCCCGTTTTTTAAGTGGATTACTTGGTTTGCCACTTTTCAGCTTTTTTCGTTCTTTGTATATACTGGATATGTGTCCTCTGTCAGATAAAGTGTTGGTGAAGATTCTTCCCCAATCTGTAGGCAGTCGCTTTGTTTTGATGACAGTGTCCTTTGCTTTATAGAAGCTTTTCAGTTCCATGAGGTCCCATTTATTGATTGTTGCTCTTAGAGCCTGTGCTGTTGGTGTTCTGTTCAGGAAGTTTTCTCTTGTACCAGTGAGTTCTAGGGTATTCCCCACTTCTTTTTCTAGCCGATTTAATGTGTCTGGTTTTATGTTGAGGTCTTTGATCCACTTGGACTTCAATTTTGTGCAGGGTGATAAGCATGGATCTATTTTCATTTTTCTACATGTAGACATCCAGTTGGACCAGCACCATTTGTTGAAGATGCTATTTTTTTTCCATTGTATGGGTTTGGCATCTTTATCAAAAATTACGTGTTTATAAGTGTGTGGGTTTATTTCTGGGTCTTCTGTTCGGTTCCATTGAGCTACCATTCTATTTCTATGCCAGTACCATGCAGTTTTTATAACTGTTGCTCTATAGTACAGCTTGAGATCAGAGGTGGAGATACCTATAGAAGATCTTTTACTGTAGAGGATTGTTTTAGCAATTCTCGGTTTCTTGTTATTCCATGTGAAGTTGAGAATTTTTCTTTCAACGTCTGTAAAGAATTGTGTTGGCAATTTGATGGGAATTGCATTAAATCTGTAGATTGCTTTTGGTAAGATGGCCATTTTTACTATGTTAATCCTGCCAAGTCATGAGCATTGGAGATCTTTCCATCTTCTCATATCTTCTTCTATTTCTTTCTTCAGAGATTTGAATTTTTTTTTTCATACAAGCCTTTGACATGCTTGGTTAGGGTTACACCAAGGTGCTTTATGTCATTTGTGGCTATTGTGAAGGGTTTTGTTTCCCTGATTTCTTTCTCAGCCCTTTTGTCTTTTGTATACAGGAGGGATACTGATTTTTTTGAGTTAACTTTGTATCCGGCCACTTTGCTGAAGGTGTTTATCAGCTGTAGGAGTTCCCTGGTAGAGTTTTTGGGGTCACTCATGTATACTATCATATCATCTGCAAATAGTGATAATTTGACTTCTTCCTTTCCAATCTGTATCCCCTTGATCTCCTTCAACTGTCTTAGTGCTCTAGCAAGGACTTCCAGCACTATGTTGAAGAGATATGGAGAGAGTGGGCAGCCTTGTCTTGTCCCTGATTTCAGTGGGATTGCTTTAAGTTTCTCTCCATTCAGTTTGATGTTGGCTATAGGCTTGCTGTATATCGCCTTTACTATGTTTAGATAGGTGCCTTGTATCCCTGATCTCTCCAATACTTTAAACATGAATGGATGTTGGATTTTGTCAAATGCTTTTTCAGCATCTAGGGAGATTATCATGTGTTTTTTTTTTTCTTTCAGTTTGTTAATATGGTGGATCACATTGATGGATTTCCGTATATTGAACCATCCCTGCATACCTGGGATGAAGCCTACTTGGTCATAGTGGCTAATATGTTTGATGTGTTCTTGTATTCGGTTTGCAAGTACTTTGTTCAGTATTTTTGCATCAATGTTCATAAGGGAGATTGGCCTGAAATTTTCTTTCTTTGTTGAGTCTTTGTGAGGTTTAGGTACCAAGGTGACTGTGGCTTCTTAGAATGAGTTTGGTAATGTTCCTTCTGTTTCTATTTTGTGGAATAGCTTGAAGAGAATTGGAGATAGCTCTTCTTTGAAGGTCTGGTAGAATTCTGCCCTGAAGCCATCTGGTCCTGGGCTTTTTTTGGATGGGAGACTTTTTATGACCGCTTCTATTTCTTTGGGAGATATAGGACTATTTAGTTGATTTACCTGGTCCTTTTTCAGCTTTGGTAAGTCAAATAGATCAAGAACATTTTTTTTAACTTTTATTAATTACACTTTATTCACTTTGTATCCCCCCATTAGCCCCTCCCTCCCCCCTCCTAATCCTGCCTTCCCTCCCCCTTCTTCATGCTTGCCCCTCCCCAAGTCCACTGATAGGGGAGATCTTCCTCTCCTTCTGTTCTTAGTCTATCAGATCTCATCAGGAGTGGCTGCATTGTCATCTTCCTTGGCCTGGTAAGGCTGCTCCCCCCTCAGGGAGAGGTAGGTGATCAAAGAGCAGGCCAATCAGATTATGTCAGAGGCAGTCCCTGTTCCCATTACTATGTAAACCCCTTGGACACTAAACTGCTATGGGCTACATCTGTGCAGAAAAGAAACCACATGATAATTTCCTTGGATGCTAAAAAATCATTTGACAAAGTTCAACATCGATTCATGTTTAAAGTAGTGGAGTGATCAGGGATACAAAGTACATATCTAAACATAGTGAAGGCAATATGCAGCAAGCCTATAGCCAACATCAAACTTAACAGAGAGAAACTTAAAGCAATCCCACTGAAACCAGGGACAAGGTGTTAATAAATTTTGTGTCATACCCTAGTCCCTGAGAAGTTGAGTTCAGCAACCAATCCTCAGTAAGGCCATTAAAAACTAATCTAGAGGGAGGACTCTGGCTAAAATGTTCAATCCCCATCCCGAAAGGAAAATAGGATGGACATCAGAAGAAGAAGAAAACAGGAAATAAGTTAGGAGCCTCCCACAGAGGGCCTCTGAAAGGCTCTGCCCTGCAGACTATCACAGCAGATGTTGAGATTTATGGCCAAACTTTGGGCAGAATGCAGGGAATCTTATGAAAGAAGTGGGAAATAGTAAGATCTGGACAGGACAGAAGCTCCAAAAGGAGAGCAACATATCCAAAAAAATTTGAACACATGGGTTCTTTCCTGAGACTCATACTCCAACCGAGTGCCATGCAGGGAGATAACCAAGAACCCCTGCACAGATGTAGGCCATGGAAGTTCAGTGTCCAAGTGGGTTCCATAGTAATGGGAACAGGAACTGCTTCTGACATGAACTGATTGGCCTGCTCTTTGATCACCTCCCCCTGAGGGGGGGAGCAGCCTTACCAGGCCACAGAGGAAGACAATGCAGCCACTCCTGATGAGACCTAACAGACTAGGATCAGAAGGAAGAAAAAGAAACCTTCCCCTACCAGTGGACTTGGGGAGGGGCATTCGTGGAGAAATGGGAGGAAGGAAGAGAATGGGAGGGGAGGAAGGAGGGAAGTAGAGGGGGGATACAAGGTAAAAAAAAATGTTATTAAAAATAAATTTAAATTAACATTTTAAAAAAGATCCAAGCTAACTGTAGAAAGCAGAACAAAAGACAATTATCCTATGTGGTCATATTGGAATGAGGGATTAAAGAGTCACTTCTTTCCTCTGAAGTATATGATGTATATCTTCAGGTATTGAAGTGTGATTAAAATTTAAATTGAGGGCCAGGAATGTTCATATACAGCAGTAGTGATCAACATACAGGTTGTATCCACCATCAACTGACCCACTATTGCCTGATCTTTAGTCGTATCTGGTAAAGTGTTTTGATGATTGTGAAAGTTCTCCTTTTGACTGGAGGATTTTTCTTCACTCAGCATGAGATTTCTGTGGAGAGTCCCATTTCTTTGAGGTCTGTTATTTCACTAGTCTGATAGACTGAGAGACACAAGTGTCTCTTTAGTAAACCCTCATTTCCACTAGGCCTGTTATGGAAGCAACACACTGTGAAGTTCCTGTTCAACACCAAATTTCTTATGAAGGATATTCAAGGTTATTTATGCCATTTCCACTACTTTCTTTGAGATGTGTGTTCTAATATGCTGACATCTTTGGTGGGCCTGAGGACTTCCCTTACTTATGGTGTGGGATATAAAAACACAACTAGGAGACCCGTGTCTAACTGGTAATGTTTCCTCTTTTTGTGGCATAGTGCTGTCACTGACAATATTGCACGTTTTATAGGTTGTGGCAATACACACACTTAATATTTTGCCCTTCTCTTGCAAAATATGTAGGAACAGGTACACATTCTTCTTCATCCTTATCTATGAGATAAGTGAAAAAGAGGAATTTTATCTTCTCCCCCTCCTCCTTCCTTTCGTCCCTCTCCTCCTCCCATCCTCCTCCCCCTCCCCCTCATCTTCCTCCTCTTCCTTCTCCTTTTCCTTCTTCTTTGGTTTTATTTTTTAATTTTTATCTTTTACAATTTATTTTGTATACCAAGTGTAGGCCTCTCTCTCATCTCCTCCCAATCCCACCTTGCCTCCTTCTTCCCCATCCCTTTCCCCTAGACCACTGAGAGGGGCAGTCCTCCTGCCTTGCCATCTGACCCTAGCCTATCTAGTGTCATCACTATGGACTGGATCCTTTAATTTTGTTGGAAAGGCCATGTCGCTCTCTTCATACCATCCATGTGTGTAACGGAGAGTGCTTACAGTCTGGTCCTCAAAGATGTGAGATCCAAAGTCACTTCTTTGTCATATGTATACCCACGTTCCCTTCTTTGTAATATGTCCAACCAAATTCCATGTGGGGCCTTCATCAGAAAAACACCTTAAATGGCTACCTTGCCATATCCCCACCTAAAGTCCCTATTGTGTCATATACCCACCTAAGTCTTTTTTTCTGGCACGCAACCATTTGTGACCAAATTATGTCTCTTCTCATATATCCATCCAAATTCTCTCCTTGTTCATGTACACACCCAAGTTGCTTGTCTGGCCCCAAACTTGGTGAGACCTAAATCCCTCCCTTGTCATAATACCCAGCCTCCTCCCCACATACTCCCTCTTTCGCTCTATACCTGCCATTCTTCCTCGCCATTTCCAGTTCTACCACGAGTGACTCACAAGGACACATATCATTTCAATTAAAAATTTCTTTATTTTTAACAATAACAATGTGATTTAAATTTTATAGTTTGTGGAGAGATAATTTCTCCACATCATGATAACCATTTATGCGTTATCTTCCTCAGCCATGGATGCCTCAACTCTGGTTGCCTCAAACCTGGTAGCCTGAACTGTGGTGACACTTGCAGTTGAGGTAGTTGTGGTGATGGTTGTACTTGTGCTTGCCAGGTTTGAGGTTTCACTTAAGATGACCGAACGTTCATCTTTGACAGCTGAAATTTGGAGTACTATGGATGAAATTTTGCATGCAATGGTTGAATTTTGGCCTGCAATGGTTAAAATTTTGCCTGCCATGGTTGAAATCTCACGAGTCATCATGGAAGTTTCACCTATAATGGTTAAAGTTTCACTTGCAATGGCTGACATGTCGCCAGTGAAGATTGCAGTTTCGCCGGAGAAGGTTGAATTTTCGGCAGCGAAGGTTGAAGTTTCACCTGCGAAAGTTGCAGTTTTGCCCGAGAAGGTCGAATTTTCAGTGGGGAAGGTT
The DNA here is from genome assembly GCF_030254825.1 of Meriones unguiculatus. NCBI lineage: Eukaryota > Metazoa > Chordata > Mammalia > Rodentia > Muridae > Meriones > Meriones unguiculatus. The sequence goes on along the minus strand of NC_083369.1, from coordinate 114,547,137 downwards.
GAAGTTTCACCGGAGAAGGTTGAATTTTCAGCTGCGAAAGTTGATGTTTTAGCTGCGAAGTTTGCAGTTTCGCCCGAGAAGGTTGAAACTTTGGCGGTGAAGGTTGAAGTTCCGGCCGCAAAGGTTGAAGTTTTGGCCGCAAAGGTCGCAGTTTTGGCCGCAAAGGTTGAAGTTTCGCCCACAAAGGTTGCAGTTTGGGCTGTGAAGGTTGAACTTTCGCCGGCAACAGTGCTTGTGTTTGGTTCTCCGGCATTTTGATCACTGAAAATATTTTCAGGCTGTTCCTCGAACCTCAAAGGTTCATCATTCAGCTTTGACTCTTTGACCTTCTTCAGTGCAGGCTGTTGAACATCATCTTTTTTGGAAGTCTTCTGTTGGGAGCGTCTGCCACGCTTGTTGGCTTTAGAAGCCTATAGTGATAAGAGGGAAGACACAAAAGATTTAGTTAATTTAGAAAGAAGTGGGGATAAAAAGTGAAGGGGCATTGTCAGGAAGAGTGAGGGTACATAAGGTGATTTAGGCCAGGCTAGAGGAAGCAAGTCACTTTAAGCAAGAGTATATCAGTGGAGGGAGCTCTGGCAGGATAGGTCATCTTACCGCTTTGGCAAGTATGCTTGGCGGGTAAAACTTGTAGGCTGCCTTTGTCTTTATTGGCATAACTGGCTTAGATATGGCTTCCCCATCGTGGACAGAAGATGTAGGGCAGTCCATTTTGAACAGTTCTTCCTTTGGTTTATTGGTCTTCTTTGCCATGTTCAATTTTAGGTTGTCTTGCTTCAAGAGGTCTGGGCAACTGACCAGCAGTGAAGTCCACACCCCTCAGGCCTGATTGCTCACGAACACTTCAGCCAATAGGAGGCCAGCACATGCTCAGACATGACAAAGCATGGCTCTGACCCACCGGGTTGCCTGGTGAAGCAACAAACAGCAGAATGTACCACTCTGGCTACTTATTATGAGGGAGAAACAAATAATGAGGAACAAAGAGAGTCCAGTTTTATAAGGAAGCTTCCTTTCAACAACCCCAGGGCAACTTTTGCACACCATTCTTCTGCATCTATTCCCTTTAGCTATTGCAGAACCCAAAACAAAGCATTTGCTTCTCAAAACACCTCTCCACGTCTCCCATTGCTCAAGGGTTCATTCCACTATGTCTGCCTTAATCTTTGCCTAGTATCTTGAATGTCTTCCCTAAAATCATTCCTAAGTGCATTGTTGTATTTGAATATCAGTAGAAATGTCAATGATGATCCCTAACTGTTGTAACAAACATCTAGGCTCCCAGCAGGAACCAGCCTCTTAACTCACATCTATACACAGAACTCTTTGCTCTGTCTATCCCACCTTACTTCATACACAGACTTCCCATGTCCTCCTCCATGGTCAAGCCTGGTGACTGTACCTCAGCAAATTATACTTGTTTTTTCTACATCCTATAATATGTAGCCTGGGTCCCAAAGGCTACTCTTGGCGCCTGTATCTTGTAGTAACTACATGTAGGCTTCCTTCAGTCTACCTATGTCACCCAAGCTTGTCATACCATTAAGACCAACTGCCAATGTCTAGGAACTCCATCTAGTACCACCCTAAATATAGGTAATATCTAGGATCCCTCCATGACTGGCAGTATTCACATCTACTCACAAGACAGTTTGCAATGTATACACCACACTCCATACACAGACTTCCAAGGACCTCCTCTCCCACTTTAAACAGGGTACAGAAACACACAACACACACACACACACACACACAGAGAGAGAGAGAGAGAGAGAGAGAGAGAGAGAGAGAGAGAGAGAGACCTAAGTATTTGTACTTCTGCATTCCTATGGAACTACTGAATGTACCTAACCTGGCTGTGTAGTCTTGTGATAGTAAAACTATAGGTTTTCACTGGGTCCCAAGTCATACACCCTAGCCTAGTCTCAACCTCTTCCTTTGCTTTAGGAAGCATATAGGTGCCTGTGAGGCTTTCATTCACCCAAGGAGCAATTTGTACAACATACACCAGCGAAGTAGAAACACAATAACTTCACTTCTTCCAGTTTTCTAACATGTTGAATACACTACCAGACACTTGCTGTTCAAAACGTGCCAAATCTAAAGTGTGTACAAAGAATGGCCAGTTATAACCTGGACTTCTTGCATTGCAGTACTGACACCTAGGTTTTAACAAAATCCCCAATACTGTACCAGCTTAGTCTGAAAACCACATCCAGTGCTATAGCGAACATCTAAGCTCCCATGGGGGAGAACCCTGTACACATCTACAAACAGGATAATTTGAGCTGCTCTCACCTCTCTACTTAATACTCATTTCTCCAATTTTCCTCCCTTGTCATTTTCCAGGGTCTAGCCAGGTGTATATCCCCACACTCAGCACCTGTTTTTTTTCTATATTTAGTGGGATCTACTCTGGAGAATATAGCCCCTGATCCATCACAGAATGGCAGCTTTTACCTTGCAATAGTGACTTCTGACCTTCTTTAGGACCCTTACTCTCAAACTCCAACATCATCTCTCTACACCTTTCTGTCCAGTAGCCAATACCATGGATCCTTCAGAATCTACAGTAGCTACACTTACTCATGGAAAATCTGCTGTGCATGTGTATGACCCCACTGTTTATCCAGACTTCCCATGTCCTCTCCCAATGTCAAATCAGGTAACTTCTTGCCCCACTACATTCTTTCTTTGCCACATCCCACATTATATATCTTAATTTATCACTGCCAGTGCCCAGCCTAGGTTTGCACTTACATTCTTGCGTGTTATTAGTGAGATCTGTATCAAACATACAGGCAGCCACCAGGAAGCTACCCTACATATATACCCACATTTATATACATTGTGTCACCTAAAATACCCCACCCTATACCTAGATTTCCCATGTCAACACTCAGGAGAGCATGTTGTTTACTTCCTCACAAACTAATGTTTGATTTTTCTACATTCTTCTGGTAATAGACCAGATATCACAGAAAAAACACTAGCCTATTCATATCAACTATGCCATGTAAAATCAACATCTAGGGTTCCAGAGAGCCTCAAACCTGGCCTGCATCCATCACTTCCAATGGAGTTGTAGCCAAGGTACTTGACACTCTTTCTCCACAACCAATGGAAGCAGCCTGTGTTCCAAGTCAGTGCTCCAACCACTGTAATAGCAACTTGTAGGCAGTAGGGTCACGAGTCCCTCAGCTCAAACTCCTCTTACAAAAGCTCCTGGATTTTAGGTACATCTAAACTCTTCCTAGGGCCTACCATACAAGTATTACTCACCCCTCACAGAACTTTGTATAGCATATATTCTATCACTTCTTATTTATATTTTGTGTGTCCTCCCAAAGGTCCAAATTTTTGAGTATACCCCCCCACACAATTTTTTATCCTTTGTATAAACTGCTGCATCTACTCTAAGTCCCATAGCAAGTATGCACCTCTCTACTCCAATAACAACTTCAAGGATTAATCGTTCCATCAGATTCTCCTGAGCATTGGACACTTTCTAGATTTCTGCCAGGACCATCCTTCCCTCAGCAAACCACTTTTGATGGAATTTGGTTCTTAAAATCACCCTTCTCTTCTCTATCGTGTAGAATCTCATGTATTTCTTTGCACAAGATAATTGTTTCTCAAAACTACTAGGGTTTAAACTGGTTAGAACTGAAAATGGCAGTCCTAGCACAGTTACAAACTCTTATCAGTAACAATTTCTAGCTTTTGGTATGTCCCAAATCCTGAGTTTCAGCCTCATTTCACCATTCTGTCCTGTGCTATACAGGATCATCCAGGTTCCTACAAGACCAAATCTGAACACAAACAGACATAACATCATTTCTATTGTCTATATAATGCCACTGTCTCCTAACTTTTCCATGTCATTTCCAGGATCAAGCCTGTTGAATATCCACTGACTCACTCTTGATACATGTCTAGCAACAACATGCTGAAACTTATCTAGTACCTTGCAAAGTCCTACAACCTACAGCATGCAGTCAAGTCCTAAGCCTTCAACAAATCCATAATCTAGCCCAAGAGTAGTCGATAAACCTAACCTCTCTCTGTACTGTAGCCATTGTTTCACTATGTTTCCACCAGGTAGTCCTCTATGTACTTCTACACACAGGAGATTTTATCTATGCTCACCTCTCTGTCCCATACCCAGATTTTCTATATCCCAGTTTTGTTACTCTCCAAGGTCTAGATAGTTGAGTACCCTCACACTCACTTATTTTGACACATTCAGTGAAATCTAACCTAGATAAAAATATCACCTGTTCCATCCTATAATCGCTGCCTACACCTTGAAGTGGTCACTTCTGGTCTACTTCAAAATCCCAAACCTCAAAGAGCAGCAGCATCTCACCACCCCTTCCTGTCCTGTAGCAAACTCATAAACTCCCTAGCACCTACCTTACCTTCACATACTCATGAAATATTTACGGTGCATACATAACCCTACTCCTTATTCAGACATATCATACCCTCACACAGTGTCTACCGAGGTGATTATTCCCAACATTACATACTTGATTTTCACATCCAACCATATAAAACTTGTATTCCCCTGCCAGTGTCACAGACTATTTCTGACACTTGGATTTTTGCATGTAGCTGTAGAACACCAAATGCTCCAACTGTGTCCCAAACACATAAGCATAGTCCCAACATCAGAACGTGTTTTGTATCCAGCATACAGGTTTCTGCTAGAACCTGCCTGACATAATAGCCACATGTACAGCTTTTGTCTACCCTTAAATACTGACTACATGCCCAGACATACTATGTCTTCCTCCATGGAATAGCACGTTTTGATTCACTTACAACCAGATATTTGACCTTCTAGATCTTCTGGATCTAACCCACATTGAACAGACTATATGCTAGCCTATTTCTATCATCTGTACCTTACATTAGTACCATATAGGTTTCTACATAGCTACAAAACCCATGTACTCACCTAGATCCATCACTTCTATTAGTGTTACACCCACTACTTAGGATGCAGTCATTATGCTATCTGCACACACACAGAGGAACTTTTTTGCTAGCGATATCACACTACTCCATACCCACACTTCTAATGTCCTCCTCCAGGCTTCAGTTTAGCATGGAATCTCTCACTAAATGCTTGTTTTCTACATAAATTTAGAACTGTACTTTGTTCCACAGTCCTGGCTAGTCTATCTGTCTGAACTATGCAGTGGCAACCTCTAAAAACTGGGGTCTTAATTCTCTAAGCTCAAATTCATCTCACAAGACCCCTGAAATTTAGCTAAATTCTAGGCTTCTCCAACGACTTGCCATACAATAATCCATCTATAGGCACTCTGTGTAGCCTACACTCTATCATTTCTTATTCTTACTTTATTGTTCTCCTGCTGGGTGCAGCTCTTGAATAAAACCTGCACTGAACTGTTGATTTTGCAAACACTGCTATATCTGCTCTAGATCCCATAGCCAGTACCACACCCATATATCACACTAACATCTTCTAGCATTACTAGTTCAATTAGGTTCTCCTGTGCACTGGACAGTATCTACACTTCCTTCTAATTCACCTGTCTCTGAGCAATTCACATTTGGTGGTTTCTGGTGCTGCTTACTTCAGCCCAATCCATACCATGATTAACCACTTCTCCTCCTCCTTGATCTAGAATCTCAATTAATTATTTATATAATTGTTTCCCAAAACTAATAGGATCTAGACTGTTTAGTACATTTAATGACAATCTTAGCATATCTGCTTATTCCAAGAAGTATTGACTTCTGTCTTTTGGTAAGGTCCCAAATCCAGAGTTCCTGCCTATTTTCTCCATGTTGTGCTGTGCTAAATCCAAGATCTCGGTTTCAGCAAGGGCCCATGGCACCCTTTCTGCTTTCTATACAATTTCACTCTCTACTCAGTTTTCTGTGTCGTTATCAGGATCAAGCCTGTTGAGTACCCACTAACATAATCTTGATCCATATCTCACGAAAACATGCTAAATCTTATCTAGTAACTTTTATAGTCCTACTGCCTATATCATTTAAGTAGGCTCCTCTGTGTTTCAACAATTTTCTAATCTGGACCCTCAGTAGTCTGAAAATTTCTCCCTTCTCTAAGTCAATGCTTATCTAAGCTCCTAACAGGCTGTACTCCATTTATATCTATACACATGACACTTTGAGATGGGCTCACCTGTCTACTTTCTAAAACCAAATCCCCATTTTCTTCCCATGTCACTTTCCAGGGTATAGCTAGATTAGTACCCCCACACTCAATACTTTTTTTGCCATATTAAGTGGGCTATGCATTAGATACAACAGCAACTCTTCCATCTTAGAATGGCTGACTGCACATTGCAGTAATCATTTCTCTTCTTATTCGGCATCCCACATCTCACACCTGAGAATCATCCCACTACCCCTTCCTGTAATCTATCCAAAAGGTAATATCCCTTAACACTATCATACCTAGAGTTACTCAAGAAATATTTCCTGTGCATACATAACCTCACTCTTTATTCACACTAACAATATCCTTTACCGATGTCTAAACAGGTGATAATTCTCCCCAATGCATAATTGTTTTTCTACCTCCCACCTTATATATCTTATATTTCACTGACAGCTTCACAGCCAATTTGACCCTAACAATCTTGCATGTTGCAATAGTGAACCATATGTTTCAATACAGCTGTAAATATCTACCCATTTTATAGCCAACATACAGTCTCTTACCTAGATCTGAAGGTCAGACAGGGAGACAAGTGTCTCTGTTGGACTTGTGCAACCTCCTGCTGGAATGTCATGGCTATAGTACACCCTGCACACCCATATCTGCCTGTGATGGGCACTGTTCCTTTAACAGATCCTAGACCACCGACCCGCACCATCTTCCTACAACACCTGTGCACTAATTTTAATCCATAATATCTTAGACAGTTAGGAAATTAAAGCAGTTGCTTGTTGACATGGATGGTCACTTGCCCTTCCCTAAGTATGGTAGTATGCAATCGCATCTGTAGCATAGCTCTCCTGTTCATGTTCCTCCATACTGTCCCTCTCAACATAGTCCTTTCTCCTTGTTCTTCTCTGTGGAATCTCATACTTTTCTTCTCCTCTCTCTCTTCCTTTCTCTTTTATCTGTCTGTCTCTCTGACTCTGTCTCTGTCTTTTTGTCTCTGTCTCTGTCTCTCAATGTGTGTGTGCTTTTGTGTTTGTGTGTGTGTGATTAGGGTGGTAGTTACTCTGTTCTTGCTGCTTCTGCCTTAAGCAGTGCCTTAGCAGTGTGCATGTCAGCCATACCTGAAGGAAACCACATATGTCTTAATCTCAAAAGAGAAGTACTATGCTTGGCAAGAAGGATTACAACACAAAGGAAGAACCAAAAAGGGCTCACAGCTTTCTGTTCATGCCAGGATGCAATTTTGATTCCTGCCATTACTCAGGCACCAGGAGGCACAGTCAGGCAGAACGATGTGGACTCAGGGCTCCCATGACAGAGCTCTTCTTGGGAACTCCCATTATTCCATGTCCTCTCTATAAGTGTAGGCACACAGAGCATAGGGACCACAGAACTTTTCTTCTGAATGCCTAACTTTACAGAAATATGGGGGGTAAATGACATTCTCTTCAATCCCTCAGTCCTTTCATTCCTAACCTCTTTATCCATGAACTACTGGTGGTACACGTAGCCCCGTATTCACAATGCAAGTGTGTAGTGTCTCTCCTATAACATACCATTCCAAACCTTACTGACCTCAACTCTGATATCAAAATACATAAAGTAGCCATCTATATAAAGGTGGTTAGTTGTGTCTCAGAACACACCTGCTGGATGATTCAATACTTAATATGCATGGTGGACAATTGGATCCAAATTTAGAGATAAACAGAGGAACCCTTCCGCTGATAAGGATTTGTCATCTAATAGGACTGGATGTCTTCCTCTGATGTGACCCCCATGGAGTCCTGGGCCTTGTGACACAGGGGTGTTTCCTGAGGACACAGAGGAAAACATAAGCCCCTCAGTTACATTAGGCTGACTTCTGCTAGACTTTCCTCAAAGGTGCCCTCCAGCAAGGCTGAATGAGAACTGTCAAGCTCAACTTAGGCACCAACATCCAGAAACCATGTTTCACAGGGTATACTTAGAAGTCACAGATGAGTGTTTTACACTTATAGAATGCACCCTTCCTATCCTATACATATCTGTAACTTCTTCACTCTCCCTCAGGCAGTTCTGTTCTCAGACATACATACTTCAGTTAGAAAATATATCTGCGAATACCAAGTGTGTGTTCAAGCCCACTAGCCAGGTTATCCATGCAGCATTTGAAACCCAGTCATAAAAAGATGTGTGTGTACTGATATCGGGCCACACTCCACCCCCAACTTCCAGTGTGAATACACACTGTGTCTGTGTAGGCCTTTTACTCTAGGGCATATAAAAGTTCTTGTTGCTCCTGCAGACAGCTTAACTGTTATCAGTATTGTCACCTGCCTCCAGGCCACTACTTTGAACTTTCTGTTGCTGAAATTTCTGTGAAGTTACCTTTCCAGTGAAAAGAGCACTATCTTCTCCATAGGCACTAGGAGAAGTGTGGGAGTTGGAATCCTGAACACGTTCTCAAAGCAGGTGCTGTTGTCCAGGGACTTAAGTACTTTTATCAAGAACTTGCATAGAGTTGCTCTTTGCAAACTCTATTCACATTTTCTCCAGATGGGAACAATGGCTTCCCTGCCTATAGAAAGTCATATAAATGGGTGGGGAGGTAGTCTGATGAGAGGGTGCAAGAAGGGACCAGTGTATATTATTCACACACAGGAGTAGAGATACTCAGAGGGATCCATATGTGCTGGTGCGTCATGGTTTATATGTTGCTGCACACCCTGTATTGCCCAGCTGGTGCGTAACACAACTCTGAGCCCTGTAAACTCTCAGATACAGACAAACATATGCCTTTTGAAGGAACAAAGTCTGACCCCTCCTCAGGTATTCATACTGCCCAGATTTTTTTTTTTTTTTTTTTTTTTTTTTTTTACTGTTGTCTACCTAACTGTGGTTAGTAGCCAAAAAAGTTTCAGCTGTCTTTTGGAGGCCTTTCTTGTTTCTTGTGTAAGATATCCAGTCCCAGAGAGTATTTCTACTTGACATCAACAATCCTCCAAGGGAACTGCAGGTCAACACTCTCTTCTCACCCCTAAGCCCTGACCCCAGCCCATTGGGTGCCTATCCAGTATAACTCCTCCTTAAATGGCTTCCAGGCTTCTCTCTAGGAAACAAAAGCCACAGCTATCTAGGGTTAAGGTGCTGTCAGACAACTGTAGTCATTCTGTAAATAACATCAGTGCCAATTATTGCCAAGCAGGGAGAAGACATCCATGTACATGTATTGGCCAACTTTGCTTTCAGGGCCTGAAATAACAAAGATGGCATCAAAGGTGTGTCACCTGAGGGCCAAGACACAGGGCATGGTACTTGGGGCTTCACTTCAAAGATTAGTAGTGTGATCATCTCCTGTCCCATGATCATGCACACAGTCTCAAAGGGCACACTCACAGGGTCAGCTCACCCACTGACTCAGGTTGTCTGCCTGTACCTACTTATGTGCTTTGTGTGTCTGTGTACTGGGCTCACATTTCTGGTCTGTGAATATCCTTTCCAAATGTACCTGTAACTAGGAAAGAAGGGATTGTTCCTGTTTTCATGGCAACCACTGTGTCATAGAAAACATTCACTCCTGGTGGTCAGTTCCCATGGAAATCAGGAAGTACTAATCCCCCCAGGAGTCTGACTGTTCATTTACATCTCTGTTACCTAGTTCAGTCTCCATGCCCTGCCGCTGCAGGCTTGAAAGAAAGTAAGCATGCACAGAGTACAGAAGTTGATTCTCCTATTCTAGGGTGCAGGGCCTTTGACCATATAGGCTCTGGGACAAGGCAAGACAAGAGATGACAAATTCCATTTGCATTCTAACAAAATAAGGCCACATCTGAAAGGACACCTTTTCACCTGCTAGAATTTAGAATGCAAGCCTGCTGCTTCACCAGGTACAAATTAGTGTTCTAGGTCACTTGGCAGAAAATGAGGAGGACCTTGGACCTGTGCAGGATATAAAGTAGCTCAGGAGTTCAAAATCCATCTTAAATCTCAAGCAGAAAGAGCACAGATCAAACTTCAAATGGCAGGAAGCTTTGGAAACCTCAAAGCGCACTCCCAGTGACATATTTTCTCCAACACTGGTACTCTTCAGAATCAAATACCACACAGTGCCATCTTTCAGGAAGCACATGTGAAAAAACCCCAGGCTCTGGAGGATAACTCATTAAAACCAACACAGTCAACCACACAACACACACACACACACACACACACAAACTTATTATACACATTTATCACACACAGACACAATCACATTCACACATATACACCCACAACAAATGCATGTACACACGTGCACATACACAGAGACACACACTCACTGAAAACACCCCCACCATCTTTAACAGGCACACAGAAAAATGTTCCTTCATGCTGTCCCAAGGCATGACTACTAGTGTATGCAGCCAGTCCTACATCCAGGGAGAAGTTTTCTCAGCAGATTAGATGATATCAGCTTGGAAATTTCAGCTCTTCAGGGTTTTTCTATTCTTCCCTTGGCACATACATAGATCCTTACAGTGCCTTTTGTCTGAAAGACTTCACTGAAAAAGTTTACAATATTCGTGGAGTGGCAGAGTATTTCCTTCTTACGGTTGGGTATTCTGTTGCAAGAGCATACATGGTTGGCCTATCTCTTCATCATGAGTAGTAAATTCAGGATCTTTGCACTGTGCCTGGGGCTGCTGTGGGATTTTGCATACCAATATTTGCTCAAATGCCTCTATTCAGAGCAGAGACTCATAGACCTAAGGGTGGAGTATCTGTTTGATTGGCTGGTATAGAATTTCCCATTCTGGTGAAAGGTCCTGACAAAGGTCCTCCCACAGTAGATAGAACATTAAAAATTCCCTCATCAAGGGCTGGGTTTCACATGCTCCAGGAATGCACAGATGATTGGTGGTGAGGCACAGTGCCCATGGTGCCCTTGGAGGAGGACAGGAGCACCAAGAAGTGTCAGAGCTCAAGCTGAACAATACAGTGATGGACATGAGTCTTATTTACCCTTCCTTTTGGACAAAGCTCCTGGAGACAATGAGAAAAGAGACCTTTAGCACTGCAGTCCAAAAAAGGCTATACACAAGACTGTACCTTGTTTAATGAGGACCCTCTGTCTCTGACCCTTGTATTCTTTGCTGTTGTCACTGGAAAAATGGGTCCTCCAGAGAAGCAGGCATGATTAATTCTCAGAGAGAAGGGCTTTACTATGGCCCAGGGCACTAGCACAACCACAGACACCAGTCATGCACACACATATTCCGAGTCCCAACTTATACTCCTATGATTGTTGGGTGGGGGTTATTTAGGAGCACCTTCACCTATGCAAATACATGGCTGAGTGCTATTCTATAGAGACCAGAATCTTTCTTTAGCTTATGAATCTGAGGACTAATCTTGGAAAAGGAGGGTCTTGGTAATTGTCCTGAAGCTTCTCTCTATAAGTAAGTGACTATGTATTAATAAAGCCCCATGAGATAACAGCATGGGCCTCCCTTCCACCTTAGAGTAGACAAAGTCAAGAAAGGCTGCCTAGGTTAGCTTTGTGAAGCTGTTAGGGACTCTAAGGAGTGGGAAGAAGAGCCTGTATGTTGCTACAGAAATTAGGAACCTATAACAAGGTTCTCTCAGTACTCTTTAGGTACTCCAGAGATTCTGCACAGATCCATACTTCCATGTGCATGGACTTTGACAATTCAGAGAATAGGTGATTGGGGCACTGTTGGCCCATCCTAGGTGAGTCCTCAGTTTATGCATGCACAACTGAAAGCTCCAAGCAAACATACATGCTTAGTTGGAGCTGGGGATTTAATATATTGTGCTGGTGGGTGTATGGGGAAGATGGAACAGCATTGTTGTCCAGGCTCACACACAGCAGAGATGTAGAATACTTTCACAAAGTAAGGGATACTTGGCACCAAGCTGGAGGAGAAAGAGGGTCTCAGGATTGTGTTCAGCTATGTATGTCCCTGTAGGTGAATGCCTAGGTATTGGGACCCAGGATAGTTCCTGAGGTGGAGGTGTGGAACCAGAATTCCACAGAGGAGTGGAAGAGGTGAGCAAGGGTGGTGTGGGAAGGTTTTCATATAATGCAAGGTGTGAGTACAGCAGGAATGACAGTTTGTGTACTTGCAGGACTATGGATCTGCCACAGTGCCTTTGCTGAAGTCCTTGGGCATAGGCTACATTGATCCAGAACCACACTACCACAGTTGGACCTACTTAAACAGGTATGTGGGAGTTTCCAGGCCTGAGGAGCACAAATAACCATTCACACATGCTTAATTGCAAGTGGGCCTAACCTAGGAAATGGAGGGGATAGGCACTCATATCTTATGTCCTTGTTTTTCCATAGAGGCCAAATCCTCTGCAAAGGTAGGTCCAGTAAGCTGTCATCACCCTTCCAAGGGGAAGCAGGGTTCTGGGCAACAATGGGGAGGTGTGTTCCTCTAGTGAATGAACAGGATTATAGACCCAAGGTCACTTCCTGATCTGATGTCTAGAGCCTGAAGTCCACATGGCCTTGGCCCTAGAAGGATATTCTAGGAACATTTTGTTAGGATGCATGGTGTGAGAGGAGTGGGTCTGAGGAGGTAGTCAGGACCTTCGTATGGCTCTTTTATGAGATCTTAGTATACTACACATGTTCTCTCGGTCCACATTGCTACATGTAAGCCTATTGTAAAAGGGTATGGGTTTATCAGGTCCCTTATAGGCCTTAACACAGTGGTTTCTTGCTGATCTAAGTCAAACATGCACGATTTCCAGGTGGGCCTCAGAAAACAAAAAGTATTGGTCAGTCTCACACATGCACCTATGCTTTTCACTGTGTTGTAACACTTCCAGAAGTGACTTCTCAAAATTGTGACTACCTTCAACAGTAAAAAGTGTTTAGGAGGTTTGCAGTAAGGAGGCTCATTTCTGCAGATGAGTGACTTAATATTGGGGCACAGGGTAGTACCTATCCAAAAGTGACTTCTTGCTAGTTGTGCCTATCCTCAAGGATAAGAGGAATGGGGGTGGGGGTATAGGGATTGCTATGGACTACAACTCCATAGCTGAGTGACTTAGTATCAGGACTCTCTATAGAACCCTTCAGGAAATGATGTTGCTAGCTGTGCCCACCCTCTAGGCTGAGAGAGATTTTTTTTTGAGCAGAGGGTGCTTGCTGTGGTATTTTTTTCTATCTAGGTGAGTATCACAACCCACTATAGGACCCTTCAGGCAGTGATGTCTCTCACTAGCTGTGTCCACTTTCAAGAGATGGTGATCTTTGAGATTGCAGTGAGGTGTATTTCCCTAGCTGAGTGACTGGGTCTTACATTTCTGGAAGTAAAGTCACTCAGGCTGTGACCACCCTCCAAGAAAAGAGGGGTTTGGGAGGATTACTGTGAGGTATATCTCACTATATCTGTATCATTACTTACTTGGATACCATCTAAGATCACAAGGGGAATTCCGAAGCCGGAATTTCACATCACACAGAAAAAGGCCCCGGAGGTTTCTCAGGGAGGGCCAACAGGTCATCAGAGGGAGTAGGCAGGATAGCATGTATCTGGTGAAGAGTCTAGTGACCCTGTCTGTGTAGTGCAGACATTCTCTCATAGCCCGAAGTTTCACGGTTAGGATCATTTAAACAAAGATTGTGGTTGCTCTTGTCCTTCCTACACCTTGGTAACAGAGTTTCCCGTTCACATATTTCAATGCTCAGGTGGTCCCTGCTTCCTGCATATGCAAATGCAGCACCCAAAGTTTCCTCTCCCTATCCTACATTCCCCCAACCCTCTGCTCTTTTTCCTGCCCTCACCCCTGACCAGTCACATTTAGTGCAGCATATGGTATTGTCATCCTTGCTCTTCAAGTTGCAGAGATGTGTTTTCTCAGCAGCCTAACTAGGAATGACACACTTTCATGGTAAGGAGGGTCTCAGGGCATCATCATGGTTACTGTACATCTAAGTTAGTGCCGAGGTATTGGGTTCCAGGATAGCCCATGTTGTGCTATCCTGTTGCCTCATAGATATGCTTTGGTCAAGGTGGGACATCTGGGTACACTGAGGTTCAGCCTTGAACCACATGATGAGCATGGTGTCATTCAGCATTCCTGATTCATCCTGGTCCCTTTAATGCATGATGGCTTTAGGGTCAGAACCACGCATGTGTGACTGTTGGACCCATTTATTACAAGAGCACCTTCTATCTCTACCTCTTGAGTTTTCAGGCCACCCCCAGGAAAGCCATTTAGTTGTCCTTGCCTACCTCCATCAAGGTTGAGTGCTTGGCCCACCACACACAAGTGGGCTTGTTGGGTCAGCCTTAACTATGTGGAATTTCTGATGGGCTTCATACAGGGACAAATTAATGCACATACAACTGCTGTGTATTCAAGCCTAGCCTCTAATACCTAGGATCCATGACAGCCATGCCCTCATGCATGTGCACCAGCTGGGCCCACTTGCTGGGCCCATTCCCCTGCATAGGTGTTGTTCAAGACTCTCAGAAAGCACAATGCTGGATACAGGTGGTGACAGAGGAAGTTACTTTCTTCTAAAGAGAAAGAGGTTCCTGAAGAGAGTATGTTGAAACAGGACTGTCCTGGTGGATGGCTGGTTTATAGATTAACCATCTTTGGTGAAGTCTCATGTTGAGAAAACAGTGTGTGTGAGAGGGATGATATTAGGCTCCTGCATGGTGGAGCCAAGCTTGGCCTGTGAGGTGAGGTGTAAGGGTAAAGAGCAAGGTCTTAAGGACCAGGGGTAAAGGGCTGCAGTTCCCCACAGAGTGGTGTGGACTATAAGGTCCAAATGCCATGACAGCCAGAGTAACCATCCTCATGATGGAAGAAGGAAATCCTTTCTAACATGCTTTAGATAGAAGGTGCTGCTCCAAGCTGCTAGAGTCTGACCCCAGGCTGTTTATTTTAGACATGGTTAAGTGTGGTAAAATTTTTTGAAAAAAAAAAAAAAAAAAAAAAAAGTCCCCTAGTAAGACAGTTCCCTGTGCAGAAGGAAGATCCTGGCCTAACTACTCAGATGCTCATTTGCAATGTACATTTGACCTCAGCACCAAATAGGGGTCCTAGAGCTTAAGGGCCTATGACCTGGTGTGGTTTCAGTCATATACGCAGTGCTAAGGTCCCCAGACTATAAAGTACATTTTGACATCTCCCCTAAGGAAGGCTTCTGTTGACTGAGATACAAATCTAAGAATGGAGGTCTAGGGATGGAGAGTCTGAGGAAAACGTAATAGTATGGGAGATTCGGGTATGGCCTACAGGTGGCACATACACTTTTGATACATGTTTAGCAACAACATGCTGAATCTTATCCAGTACCTTGCATAATCCTACAACTTACAACATGCATCAAGTCTTAAAGCTTCAACAAATCCATAATCTATCCCAAGAATAGTCCACAAACCTCTTTCTCTGTGCTGTAGCATACATTTCTCTTTGTTTCCACCAGGTAGTCCTCTACGTATTTCTACACACAGGAGACTTTATCTATGCTGACATCTCTGTCCCATACCCAGATTTTCTATATCCCAGTTTTGTTACTCTCCAAGGTCTAGGCAGTTGAGTACCCTCACACTCACTTATTCTTTCCACATACACTGAGAAGTAACCTAAATCAAAATATCCCCTGTTCCATCTTAAAATGGCTGCCTACAACTTGCAGTGGTCACTTCTGGTCTACTTCAAGATCCCAAATCTCAAAGAGCAGCAGCATCTCACCACCACTTCCTGTCCCGTAGCAAACTCCTAAACTCCCTTAGCACCTACCATACCTGCACCTACTCATGAACCATTTGCTGTGCATACATAACCCTACTTCTTATTCGGACATATCACACCTTCACCCACTGTCTACCCAGGTGAGTATCCTCCAAATTACATACTTATTTTTCCACATCCAACCATATAAATCTTGTATTTCACTGACAGTGTCGCAGACTAGTTTGGACACTTGGATTTTTTCCTGTTGCCATAGCACACCCTATGCTTCAACTGTGTCCCAAACACATGAACATAGTCCCAACATTGGAAATTGTTTTGTATCCAGCATATAGGTTTCCCCCAGAATCTGCCCTACATAATGTCCACATGTACCTATTTTGTCTCCCCTTAAATACTGAATACATACCCATAATTAGTAGAGTTGTAGCCAATACTGATGATGCAGTCATTGTGGTACATGCACACACACAGAGGAACTTTTTTGCTCGCTATATCACACTACTCCATAACCACATTTCTAATGTACTTGTCCAGGCTTTGGCATAGCATGCAATCCCTCACTATATGCTTGTTTTCTACATACATTTAGAACTGGGCTGTTTTCCATAGTCCTGGCTAGTCTATCTGTCTGAACTATGCAGTGGCAATTTCTACACAGTAGGGTCCCAATTCCCTAAGCTCAAATTCATTTCAAAATCCTCCTGTACTTTAGCTAAATTCTAGGCTTCTCCAATGACTTGCCCTACAATAATCCATCTACAGGCACTCTGTGTAGCCTACACTCTATCAGTTCTTATTCTTATTTTATTGTTCTCCTGCTGGGTGCAGCTTTTTGACTAAAACCAGCAAAGAATTGTTATTTTTGCAAACACTTCTGTATCTGCTCTAGATCCCATAGCATGTACAACAACCTTCTACCACACTAACATCTTCTAGCATTACTAGTACAATTGGGGTCTCCTGTGCAGTGGACAGCATCTAAACTTCCATCCAGTTCACCCTCCTCTGAGCAAATCACTTTTGGTGGTTTCTGGTACTGCTTACCTCATCTCATTCCATATCATGATTAACCACTCCTCCTCCTTGATCTAGACTCTCTCGATTAATTATTTATACAAGATAATTGCTTTCCAAAACTAATAGGATCTAGACTGTTTAAAACATTTAACGACAATCCTAGCATATCTGCTTGTTACTAGAAGTATTGACTTCTGTCTTTTGGTAGAGTCCCAAATCCTGTTTCTGATTTTCAATGTGCTGTCCTGTGCTAGAGACGATATCTAGGTTTCTGCAAGGACCCATATCACCCTTTCTGCTTTCTATACAATATCACTCCATACTCAGTTTTCTGTGTCATTACCAGGAACAAGATTGTTGAGTACCCACTAATATAATCTTTTTCCATGTCTCACGACAACAGGCTGAATCTTATGCAGTATCTTCCATAATCCTACCACCTATATCATTTGAGTAGGCTCCTCTGTGTTTCAACAAATTTCAAATCTAGACCCTGCATAGCCCAAAAACCTCTCCCTGTGTTATAGGCAATGTTTATCTAGGCTCATTACAGACAGTACTATTCTTACATCTATATCTTTGAGATGCCCTTTTCTGTCTATTTTCTAACCCCAAACAGCCATTTTGCTCCCATATCACTTTCCAGGGTATAGCCAGATAAGTACCCCCACACTCAGCACTTGTTTTTCCATATTCAGTGGGCTCTGTATTAGATAAAACAGCAACTGTTCCATCTTAGAATAGCTGCCTGCACATTGCAATAATCATTACTTTTCTTCTTGGGGATCCCACATCTCACACCTGAGAATCATCCCCACCACCCCTTCCTGTCTTCTATCCAACAGACAATATCCCTTAGCTCTATCATACTCAAGACAGATTTCCTGTGCATACTTAACCCCGCTCTTCATTCAGACTACCAATATCCTCTCCCAATGTCTAAACAGGTGATAATTCTCCCCAGTACATAATTGTTGTTTTACATCCAACCTTATATAACTTATATCTCATTGACAGCTTCACAGCCAATTTGATCCTCACAATCTTGCATGTTGCAGTAGTGAGCCATATGTTTCAATAGAATTGTAAACATTTACCCAATTTATATCCAACATACAATCTCTTACCTAGATCTGAAGGTCAGACAGGGAGTCAAGTGACTCTGTTGGACCCGTGCATCCTCCTGCTGCAATGTCAAGACTGTGGTAGACCCTGCACACCCTTACCTGTCTGTGATGGGCACTGTTCCCATAACAGGTCCCAGAACACTGACATCTCCTGCCTACAACATCTTTGCACTAATTTTAATCCATAATGTCTTAGACAGTTAGGAAATTAAAGCAGCTGATTGATGGTATGGATGGTCACTTGCCCTTCCCTAAGTCTGATAGTATGCAATCACATCTGTAGCATAGCTCTACTGTTCATTTTCCTACATACTGTCCCTCTCAACATAATCCTTTCTCCTCTGTCTTCTCAGTGGAATGTCAACCTTTTCTTCTCTCTCTTTCTCTCTCTTTTATCTGTCTCTCTCTTACTCTATCACTGTCTCTGTCTCTTTGTGTGTGTTTGTGTGTGTGTATGTGTGTATGTGCACAGGATTAGGGTGGTGGCTACTCTGTTCCTGCCTGCTTCTGCCTTGAGCCAGCCAGTTTCTTATCAGCAGTGTGCATGTCATCCATTCCTGAAAGAAACCACATCTGTCTGAATCTCAAAAGAGAATTACTGTGATTGGCAAGAAAGACTACAACACAGAGGAAGAACCACAATGTGCTCAAATGCCACTCTTGCTCTCCATTCTTCCCAGGATGCAATTTTTATTCCTGTCATTACTCAAGCATCAGGAGGCACAGGCTGAAAGAACAATGTGAACTCAGAGCTCTTGTGACACAGTTCCTCTTGAAAACTCACATTATCCCATGTCCCCTCTGTGAATGTGAGCATACAGAGTATAGGGACCACAGAACTTTTCTTCTGAATTCTTAACCTTACAGAAATATGGGGGAGGGCAAATGATATTCTCCTCAAATCCTCAGTCATTTCCGTCCTAACCTCTGTATCCATAAACTGCTGGTGGTAAATGCTAGCCCCCTATTCACAATGAAAAATGTGCAGTGTCTCTCCTGTAACATTCACATCCAAGCCATACTGACCTCCACTCTGATATCAAAATGCATAATGTGGCTATCTATATAAAGGAGGTTAGTTGTGTCTCAGGCCACACCTGCTGGATGATGCAATACTAAATATGTATGGTGGACATATGGAGCTCCATTTAGGGATAACTGGAGGAACCCTTCCTCTTATAATGATATTTCATCTAACAGGGCTGGCTATCTTAATCTGATGTGACCCGTTTGGAGTCCTGGCCATTGTGACACAGGTGTCTCCTGAGGATATTGAGGAAAACATAAACCCCTCAGTTACATTAGGCTGACTTTGCTGTACTTTCCTCAAACATGTCCTCCAAGAATGCTGATTGAGAACCATCAAACTCAAGCTAGGCGCAACCATCCAGAAACCATGGTTTGCAAGGTACCTTTAGAAATCACTGATGTGTAAGTTACCCTTAGAGAATGCACCCTTTCTACCCTGTGTAGGTCTGCACAATCTTCACCTACTTTTAGGCAGGCCATTTTCAGATACTTCTCTTAGAAAACATACCTAGGGAAAAGATGCATATACCCTTAATTTTTTTACAGATTTATTTATTTTATATATATGAGTTTTCTATCTGCATTTACATCTGCCAGAAGAAGGAATCAGTTCACATTATAAGATAGTTGTGAGCCACCATTTGGTCGCCGGGAATTGAACTCATGACCTTTAGAAGAGCAGACAGTGCTCTTAACTGCTGAGCCATCTCTACAGTCCCTGCCCTTCATTCTTAAAGGGTACTTAAACGTCATTGTGGACGAATTCAATCTACACTATTAAATACCAAGGTTGGCCTCAAACTCGAGAATATGTATGTCTTCCAAATGCTGGAATTAGAGGTGTGCACAAACATACCACACTAAGCTAGAGGTTTTTTTAAGAGGTGAATTGTCAAGATCAACAAGTTAGAGCTTAGTTTCTGAGGATACTAGTAAAATACTTATCATTTCTTGCTTTTTATTACTTACAATGTATAAAAAATTAATTTATGTCAAAATGTTTGAAAAGCAATAACTCTGTGACTGAAAAGTTGAAAAGAGGTTTTCTAACAGTATTAGCTGTCTATTCCCAGAAAGCATTTTTTGCTTTTGTTATACTTAATTTTAAAAGGAAAGATAGATAGATAGGAAATCCCTAAAAAATTAATAAAAGTGTGAACTAAAAAAAAAAAAAAAAAAAAAAAAAAAAAAGAAAAGAAAAGAAAACATACCTAGGAATCCCAAGTGTTTGTTCAAGCCCACTAGCCAAGGTATCTATGCAACATTTGTAACCCAGTCATAAAGAGATGTGTGTGTACTCATCTCAGGCCAACCCCCAACCTCCAGTGTGTATTCTGTCTGTGTAGAACTTTTACTCTAGGGCATATAAAAGTTCTTGTCCCTCCTGCAGACTCTTAAATATTGTCAGTATTGTCACCTGCCTGCAGGTGACTAATTTAAACAAACTTTTCCTGAAATTTCTTTGACAGTTGCCTTTCTGGTAAAAACAGCACTATTTTGTCCATAGGCACTAGGAGAAGTTTGGGTGATGGAATCCTGAAACCTTTGTCTCAGTAGGTGCTTCAGCCCTGGAACCTAAGTACTTTTATCACATACTTCACAGAGTTACTTTATGCAAACTCTACTCACTTTTTCTCCAGATGGGTACAATGGCTTCCCTTCCTGTAGAAAGTCATATACATGGGCAGCCTGATGAGAGGGTGCAAGTAGGGACCAGTGTATATAGTTCACATACAGGAGCACAGATACTGAAAGGAATCCAGATGTGCTGTTGGGTCAAGGGTCAACTGTGGCTACACACCCTGAAATCCCCAGCTGGTGCTTAACACAACTCTGAGTCCTGTAAAGTCTCAGACACAGACAAACAAATGCCTCTTGAGGGAACAAATTCTGACTCATCCTCAGATGTTCATACTGCCCAGATATTTTTACCTCAGTCGGCCTAACTGTGATTAGTGTCCGTATACAGGCAGCTGTCTTTTGGAGGCCTTTATTGCTTCCTATGTCAGGCATCCAGGCCCAAAGAATATCACCACTTGTCATTAACAACCTTCCAAGGGGACTCCAGGTCAGCATCTTCCTCCCTCTCCTAAGCCCCGACCTCAGATGATTGGGTGCCTACCCTCATATAACTCCTTCTTAAATGGCTTCCAGCTTCTTTCTAGGAAACAAAAGCCACAGCTATCTAGGGTTAAGGTGCTGTCAGACAAATGTAGTCATTCTGTCAATTATTGCCAATTATTGCCAAGCAGGGAGTAGACATCCATGTACATTTGTATGCCAACTTTGCTTTCAGGCCTGAAACTACAAAAATGGCATCAAAGGTGTGTCACCTGAGGGCCAAAACACAGAGCATGGTACTTGGGGCTTCACTTAAAAAATTAGTAGTGAGAACATCTCCTGTCCCAAGATCAAGCACACAGACTCACAGGGCACACTCACAGGGTCAGCTCACACCCTCACTCAGGTTGGCTGCCTGTACCTACCTATGTGTTTCCTGTGTCTGTGTACTGAGCTCACCTCTCTGGTCTGTGAGTATCCTTTCCAAATACACCTGTAACCAGGACAGAATGGATTGTTCCCGTTTTCATGGCAACCACTGTGTCATAGAAAGCATTCTCTCCCAGTAGGTATTTCCCCATGGAAATCAGGACATACAAATCCCCCCAGGAGTGTGACTGTTCACTTTCATCTCTGTTACCTAGTGCAGTCACCATGCCCTGCAGCTGCATGTAAGTGAGCAAGTAAGTAAGCATTCACACATTACAGAAATTGATGCTCCTGTTCTAGGGTCCTGGGCCTTTCACCATAGAGGCTCTGGGAAAAGGCAAGACAAGAGATGACAGAATCCAATTTGCAGTTTATCCCAAAAACGCCATATCTAAGAAGGATACCTTTCACCTGCTAGAATTCAGAAGGCAAGCCTGTTGCTTCTCCAGATGCAAATTAGTGTTCTGGGTCATTTTGAAGAAAATGAGGAGAACCTTGGACCTGTGCATAATGGAAAATAGCTCAGGAGTTCTGGTGGCAACTGCTTAAAATAATCCATTTAAACATCAAGCAGGAATGACACAGATCAAACGTCAAATGGCAGGAATGTTTGGAAACCTCAAAGACCAACCTCAGGCACATATTTTTTCCAACAATTACACAATTTAGAAACAAATCCCAAACAGTGCCATTTACCAGGAAACCAAAATGTAAAAAACCCAGGCTCCGAAGGATGTCTCATTAACACCAAAACACTCATCCCACAAACACACACACACACACACACACACACACTTAGCACACACATTCACAAATTCACACACAGACACAGTTACACACATACACACACACAACAAATGCATGTACACACTTGAACACACACACAGACAGGAACTCACTGCCTACACCAACATCCTCTTCAACTGGCACACAGGAAAATGTTCCATTAAGCTGTCCCAAGGCATGACTACTAGAGTATGCACCCAGCCCTGCATCCAGTGAGATATTTTCTCAGCAGATTAGATGATATCAGCTTGGAAATTTCAGCTCTTCAGGGTTTTTCTATTCTTCCCTTGGCACATACATGGATCTCTTCAGTGCCTTTTGTCTGAACGACTTCACCGAAAAAGTTTCCAATATTCCTGGAATGGCAGTCCACTTCCTTCCTAGGGTTAGGTATTCTGTTGCATGAGGATACATGCTTGGCCTATCTCTTCATCATGGGGGGTTAATTCAGGATCATTCCACTGTACCTGTGGCTGCTGTAAGCATTTGCATACCAATATTTGCTCAAATGCCTCTATTCAGGGGAGAGTCTCATAGACCTTGGGGTAGAGTGACTGTGTGATAGGCTGATACACCATTTCCCATTCTGATGTACACAAAGGTCCTCCCCACAGTAGACACTGCATTTAAAATTCCCTCAGAAAGTGCCAGAATTCACATGCTCCAAGAATGCACAGATGATTGGTGGTGACACATGGTGCCCATGGGGCCCTTTGGAGAAGCCAGAAGAACCAGGGAGTGTCTGAGCCCAAGCTGAACATTACTGTGATGGATATGAGTCTTACTTACCCTTCTAATTGTACAAAGCTCCTGGAGGCAATCAGAAAGTTGACTCTCAGCACTGCAGTTCTAATAAGGCTATGCACAAGGCTGTACCTTGGATACTGAGGAACTCCAGTCTCTGCCCCTTGTGTACTTTGTAGTAGTCACTGGACACATGGATCCTCCAGAGAAGCAGGCATGTGTAAAGCTTAGACAGAAGTTCTTTAATAGGCCCCAGGGCTCTTGCACAACCACAGACACCAGTCAAGCACACACATCTTCAAGCCCCAAGTTATACTCCTATGATTGCTGGGTGGGGGTCATTTAGGAGCACCTTTGCCTAGTCTCATGCATTGCTGCCTGCTATTCTACAAAGGCCAGAATCTTTAGCTTATGCATTTGAGGACTAATCCTGGAAAAGGAGGGTCTTGATGATTGCCCTGAAGCTTTTCTATATAAGTGAGTGACTAGGTATTAGGCTCCATGAGATAACATCATGGGCCTCCCTTCCACCTTAGAGTGGACAAAGTCAAAAAACGATGCCTGGGAATGCTTTGTGAAACTGTTAGGAAATCTAAGGAGTGGGAAGAAGAGCATATATGCTCCTGCAGAAATTAGGGACCTTACACACGGCTCTGTCAGTAACCTTTGGATATTCTGGAGATTTTGCACAGGTCCATGCTTCTACATGTGTTGGCATTGAAAATAGGGAGTATAGGTGATTGGAACATTTTTGGCCCATCCTTGGTGAGTCCCCAGTTGATGCCAGCAAAACTGAAAGCTCCAAGACAAGCACACATGCTTAGTGGGGGCTGGGGGTTGAGTATATGGTGGTAGTGGTGCTGGTGGGTGTTGTGAAAAATGGAACAGCATTGTTGTCCAGGCTCACACACAGCAGAGATGTAGAATACTTTCACAAAGTAAGGAATACCTGACACCATCCTGGAGGAGAAAGAGGGTCTCAGGGATTGTGTTGACCTATGTATGTCCCTGTAGGTGAATGCCTTGGTATTGGGACCCAGGATAGTTCCTGAGGTGGAGGTGTGGAGACTGAATTCCACCGTGGAGTGGACAGGTGAGCAAGGGTGGTGTGGGAATGTTTTGATACAATGCAGAGTGTGAGCAGAGCAGGCATGTCAGTTTGTGTGCTTGCAGAAGGACTATGGATCTGCCACAGTGCCCTTGCTGAAGTCTTTGGGCATAGGCTACATTAATCGAGAACTACACTCCCACAGTTGGACCTACTTAAAACAGGTATGTGGGAGTTGCAGTTCCTTCCAGTCCTGAGGAGTACACTCTTCCATTGAAATATGCAAGTGGGTCTAACCAAGGAAAGGGAGAGGATAGGCACTCATATCTCATGTCCTTGTTTTTCAACAGAGGCCAAATCCTCTACAAAGGGAAGTCCAGTAAGCTGCAATCACCCTCCCAAGGGGAAGCAGGGTTCTGGGCAGCAGTGTGGAGATGTGTTCCTCTAGTGAGTGAACAGGATTATGGACCCAGGGTCATTTCCTAAACTGATGTCTAGAGCCTGAAGTCTCTAGACCCCAGGATGATATTCTAGGAACATTTTGTAAGGGATGCAGGGTGTGAGAGGAGTCGGCCAGGCAGCACATGCTGCCTGAGGAGGTAATCAGGGTCTTCTCATGACCTTTTCTGAAATTTTAGTTTACTACACATGTTCTCTCAGTCCACAGGTCCACTTGTAAGCCTATTCAAAAATGGGTATGGGTTTGTCAGCTCATTTACAGGCCTTAAAACAGTGTTTTCTTGCTGATGAATGTGCAACCCCAAACCCCAATTCAAACATTCACGATTTCCAGGTGGGCCTCAGAAAGCAAAAAGGATTGGTTAGTCTCACACATACACCCATGCTTTTCACCGTGTTTTAATAATTCCAGAAGTGATTTCTCAAATTTGTGACTACATTCATTGGTAAGAAGTGTTTGGGACACTTGCTGTGAGGAGACCCATTTCTGCAGATGAATGACTTAGTATTGGGAACCGGGGTAGTACATATCTAAAAGTGACTTCTTACAATGTGAGCCAATCCTTGAGGGTGAGAGGGATTTGTTTTAGTGTGTGGGGCGGAAGGGTTGCTGTGGATTAAAAGTCTGTAGGTGAGTGACTTAGTACCAGGACTCACTATAGGACCCTTCCGGAAGTGATGTTGCTAGCTGTGCCCACTCTCTAAGGTGACAGCCAATTTGATCCTTACAATCTAGGATGTTGCAGTAGTCATCCATGTTTCTATAGCGTTGTAAACATCTACATGCTTTATATGCAACATACAGGCTCTTACCTAGATCTGAAGGTCAGACAGGGAGACAAGTGTCTCTGTTGGACCTGGACTTGTGCAACCTCCTGCTTCAATGTCAAGGCTATAGTAGAACCTTCACACTGATATCTACCTGTGATAGTCACAGTTCCTATAACAGATCCCAGACCATTGACCTCTCCTGCCTACAACATCTGTGCACTAATATTAATCCATATGTCTTGAACAGTTAGGAAATTGAAGAAGCTCCTTGATGACATGGATGGTCACTTGCCCTTCCCTAAGTCTGGTAGTATACAATGACATCTGTTCATGTTCCTCCATACTGTCCCTCTCAACACAGTCCTTTCTTCTTTGGATTCTCAGTGGAATCTCATATTTTCTTCTCTCTCTCTCTCTCTCTCTCTCTCTCTCTCTCTCTCTCTCTTTCACCTATCTCACTGACTCTATCTCTGTCTCACTGTCTCTGTCTCTGTCACTTTTTGTGTGTGTCTGCTTGTGTGTGTGCCTATGTGGGTGTGATCAGGGTGGTGGCTACTCTGTTCCTGAATGCTTCTGACTTGAGCCAGCCAGTTTTCTATGAGCAGTGTTCATGTCACCCATTCCTGAAGGAAACCACATGTGTCTAAATCTCAAAAGGGGCTTGTTGTGCTTGGCAAGAAGGACTACAGCATAGAAGAAGAACCACAAAGGGCTCACATGCTACTTTTGCTCTCTGTTCATACCAGGATGCAATTTTGATTTCTGCTATTACTCAGTTACCAGGAAGCACAGTCAGGCAGAGCAATGTGGACTCAGAGCTCACTCGTGTTACACAGCTCTTCTTAAAACCCCATTAACCCATGTTCCCTCTGTAAGTGTGGGTACACAGAGCATAGGGACCACAGAACTTTTCTTCTGAATTTCTAAACTTACAGAAGTATGGGGAGTAAATGACATTCTCCTCAATCCCTCAGTTCCTTCTTTCCTAACCTCTGAATCCATAAACTACTGGTTGTACAAGGTAGCCCACTATTCACAATGAAAATGTGCAGTGTTTCTCCTGTAACATTCCCATCCATCCTTACTGACCTCAACTCTGATATCAAAATGCAAAAAGTGGCTATCTACACAAAGGAGGTTAGTTGTGTCTCAGACCACACCTGCTGGATGATGCAATACTAAATATGTATGGTGGACAATTGGAGCCAAATTTAGGGATCCCCAGAGGAACCCTTCCTTTGATAAGGATGTGTCATCTAAGAGGATTGGCTGTCTTCTTCAGATGTGACCCACTTAGAATCCTGTTCCTTGTAACACATGTGTCTCCTGAGGACACAGAAGAAAATATAAATCCCTCAATTACATTAGACTTACTTCTGCTGGACTTTCCTCAAACATGCCCTCCATCGAGGCTGAATGAAAAACATCAAGTTCAACCCCCCACCTCCACCATCAAGAGACCATGCTTCACAGGGTACCCTTAGAAATCACAGATGTGTTAGTTACAGTTAAAGAATGCACCCTTCCTCTGCTGTGCATATCTGGATATTCTTTACCTTCCTTCAGCCAGATCATTCACAGACCTACATACTTCAGCTAGAAAAAATACCTGGGAATACCAAGTGTGTGTTCAAGCCCACTAGCCAGGGTATCCATGCAGCATTTGTAACCCAGTCATAAAGAGATGTGTGTGTACTCATATCAGACCACACTCCACCCCCAACCTCCAGTGTTTATTCTGTCTTTGTAGGCCTTTTACTCTAGGGCATAGAAAAGTTCTTGTCCCTCCTGCAGACAGCTTAAATGTAATCAGTATTGTCTCATGCCACCAGGTCACCACTTTAAATCTTCTGTTTGCTGAAATTTCTGTTATAGTTACCTTTCCAGTGAAAACAGAACTATCTTCTCCATAGGCACTAGGAGAAATATGGGAGATGTAATTCTGAAAACTTTCTCTCAGCAGGTGCTTTTAACCAGGAACCCGAGTACTTTTATCAAGAACTTGCATAGAGTCGCTCTATGCAAACTACTCATATTTTCTCCAGATGGGAACAATGGCTTCTCTGCCTGTAGAAAGTCATACACATGGGCAGTCTGATGAGAGAGTACAAGAAGGAACCAGTGTATATTGTTCGCACACAGGAGTAGAGATACTGAGAGGGACCCAGATGTGCTGTTGGGTCACTGGTTATCTGTTGCTGCACACCCTGTCATGCCCAGCTGGTGCTTAACACAACTCTGAGTCCTGTAAAGTCTCAGACACAGACAAACAAATGCCTCTTAAATGAACAAACTCTGACCCTTCCTCAGGTTTTCATACTTCCCCA
Source organism: Meriones unguiculatus (assembly GCF_030254825.1). Classification (NCBI taxonomy): domain Eukaryota; kingdom Metazoa; phylum Chordata; class Mammalia; order Rodentia; family Muridae; genus Meriones; species Meriones unguiculatus. Next base: position 114,519,456 of record NC_083369.1, on the reverse strand, counting down.
ATTTTTTAACCTCAGTCTGCCTAACTGTGGTTAGTGTCCAGTTTAGAGGCAGCTGTCTTTTGGAGGCCTTTTTTTATTTCCTGTGTCAGATATCCAGGCCCAGAGAGTATCTCCACTTGATATCAACAGTCCTCCAAGGGAACTGCAGGTCAGCAGCCTCCTCCCTCTCCTAAGTGCTGACCCCAGTACATTGGGTGCCTCCCCCAATATAACTCCTCCTTAAATGGCTTCCACCTTTTCTCTAAGGAAAAAAGCAAACAAACAAACAAACAAACAAACAAAAAAAACACCTATCTAGTGTTAAGGTGATGTCAGACAAATGTAGTCATTCTGTCAATAGCACAAGTGCCAATTACTGGTAGCAGAGAGGAGACATCCATGTACATGTGTTGGCAAACTATGATTTCAGGGCCTGAAACTACAAAGATGGCACCAAAGGGGGTGTCACCTGAGACAAAGAGACGGGTTGTGGGCCTTGCGGTTTCACTTAAAAAAATAGTAGTGAGATACTCACCTGTCCCTTGATCAAGCACACAGACTCACAGGGCACACTCACAGGATCAGCTCACATATTCACTCAGGTTGGCTGCCTGTACCTTCCTATGCCCTTTGTGTGTCTGTGTAATGGGCTCACCTCTCTGGTCTGTGAGTATTCTTTCCAAATGCACCTGTAACCAGGAAAGAATGGGTTGTTCCTCTTTTCATGGCAATCACTGTGTTATAGAAAGCATTCTCTCCCAGTGGTCAGTTCCCATGGAAATCAGGAAGTACTAATCCCCCCAGGAGTCTGACAGTTCACTTACATCTCTGTCACCTAGTTCTGTCACAATGCCCTACAACTGTAGGCTTGAGAGAAAATAAGCATGTACAAACTAGAGAAGATGATGCTCCTATTTTAGGTTGCAGGGCCATTGACCATAGAGACTCTGGTACAAGGGAAGACAAGAGATGTAACATTTCAACTTGCATTCTAATAAAATAAGGCCACATCTGTAAAGGACAACTTTTCACCTGCTAGAATTCAGAAAGCAGGCATGTTGTTTTCTTCTCCAGGTGCAAATTAGTGTTCTAGTCACTTGGCAGAAAATGAGGAGGACCATGGACCTGCGAAGGATAGAAAATAGCTCAGGAGTTCGAAATCCATCCTAAATCTCAAGCAGGAATGGCACAGATCAACCTCTAAATGGCAGAAATATTTGGAAACCTCAAAGCCCAACCCCAGTGACATAATTTTTCCAATAGTGGTACTCTTTCCCAACAAATCCCAAGCAGTGCCATCTATCATGGAACACATATGCAAAAAACCCATGCTCTGGAGGATTTCTCATATAAACCAACACACTCATCCACACAACACACACACACATTTATCACACACACTTATCACACACATTCACAAATTCACACACAGACACAATCACACTCACACATATACACACACAACAAATGCATGTACACACATGCACACACAGAGAGACAGACACTCACTGCCTACCTACCCGTACCCTTTTCAACAGGCACACAGGAAAATGTTCCATTAAGCTGTCCCAAGGTATGACTACTACTCTATGCACCCAGCCCTGCATCCAGTGAGATGTTTTCTCCGCAGATTAGATGATATCATCTTGGAAATTTTAGCTCTTCAGGGTTTTTCTATTCTTGCCTTGGCACATACATGAATGCTTACAGTGTCTTTTGCTTGAACTACTTCACTGAAAAAGCTTCCAGTATTCATGGAGTGGCAGTATATTTCCTTCTTAGGGTTCAGTATTCTGTTGCATGAGGATACATGCTTGGCCTATATCTTTATCATGAGAAGTTATTTCAGGATCTTTGCACTGTGCCTGCTGCTGCTGTGGGTTTTTGCATACCAATGTTTCCTGAAATGTCTCTCTTCAGGGAAGAGGTTCATAGACATAGTGGTGGAGTGACTGAGTGATAGGTTGATATAGTATTTCCCGTTCTGGTGAGCATGAAGGTCCTCCCCACAGTATATACTGCATTTAAAATTCCCTCAGCAAGGGCTGGACTTCACATACTCCATGCATGTGGACATGTTTGGTAGTGAGGCATGGTGCCCATGGGTCTCTTTGGAGAGGCCAGGTGCACCAGGGAGTGTCTGAGCCCAAGCTGAACAATACTGTGATGGACATGAGTCTTACTTACACTTTTGATTATACAAAGCTCCTGGAAGCAATCAGAAAGGGGATCCTAAGCACTGCAGTCCTAAAAAGGCTATGCATAAGACTGTACCTTGGCTACTGAAGACCTCCTATCTCTGCCCCTTGTGTAATTTGCAGTAGTCAGTGGACACATGGGTCCTCCAGAGAAGCAAGCATGAGTAATGGTTAGACAGAAGGGCTTTACGAGGGCCCAGGGCACTTGCACAACCACAGACACCAGTCAAGCACGCACATCTTAAAGCCCAAGTTATACTCCTATGATTACTGGGTGGGGGTCATTTAGGAGCACCTTTGGCTAGTCTCCTGCATGGCTGCCATTCTATAGAGGCCAACATCTTTAGCTTATGCATTTGAGGACTAATCCTGGAAAAGGAGGGTCTTGGTGATTGTCTTGAAGCTTTTCTCTATAAGTGAGTGACTAGGTATTAGGCTCCATGAGGTAACATCATGGGCCCCCGTTTCACCTTAGAGTGGACAAAGTAAAAAAACAAACAAACAAAAAAAAAAATCGCTGCCTGGGAAAGCTTTGTGAAGCTGTTAGGGACTCTAAGGAGTGGGAAGAAGAGCCTGTGTGCTTCTTCGGGAATTAGGGACCTTTCACTTGGCTCTTTCAGTACCATTTGGGTACTCCAGAGAATCTGCACAGGTACATACTTCCACATGTGGAGGTATTGAAAATGGGGAGCATAGGTGATTGGGGCATTTTTGGCCCATCCTAGGTGAGTCCCCAGTTTCTGCCAGCAAAACTGAAAGCTCCAAGACAAGCATACATGCTTAATGGGGGCTGGGGGTTGGGTATATTTTAGTATTGGTGCTGGTGGGGGTTGTGAAAGTTGGAATACCATTGTTGTCCAGGCTCACACAGCAGAGTTGTAGATTACTTTCCCAAAATAAGGAATACCTGGTACCTCCCTAGAGGAGAAAGAGGGTCTCAGGGATTTTATTGACCTATGTATGGCCTTATAGGTCAATGCCTATGTATTGGGACCCAGGACAGTCCCTGAGTTGGAGTTGTGGAGTCTGACTTCCAGAGTGGAGTGGACAGGTGAGCAAGGGTGGTGTTGGATGGTTTTGATACCATACAGGGTATGAACAGAGCAGGCATGGCAGTTTGTGAGCCTGCAGAAGGATTATGAACCAGCCACAGTGCCCTTGCTGAAATCCTTTGGCATAGGATATATTGATCCAGAATCACACTTCCACATTTGGACCTACTTAAAACAGATATGTGGGAGTTTCAGTTCCTTCCAGGCTTGAGGAGCACAATTTTCCATTCACACATGCTTGATTGCAAGTGGGTCTAACCAAGGAAAAGGACAAGATAGGCACTCATATCTCATGTCCTTGTTTTTCCACAGAGACCAAATCCTCTAAAAAGGGAGGTCCAGTAAGCTGTGATCACCTTCTCAAGGGGGAGCAGGGTTCTGGGCAACAGTGGGGAGGTATGTTTCTCTAGTGAGTGAACAGGACTATGGACCCAGGGTCATTTCCTGAACTGACATCTAGAGCCTGAAGTCCACATGGCCTAGGCCTCAGGAAGATGGTCTAGGAACATTTTGTGAGGGATGCAGGTTGTGAGAGCAGTGGGCCAGGCAGCACATGTTGCCTGAGGAGGTAGTCAGGGTCTTCTTGTGGCTCTTTCTGAGATTTTAGTGTACTACACATGTTCTCTCAGTCCACATGTCCACACGTGAGCCTATTTGAAAAAGGGTATGGCTTTATCAGGTCCCTTAAAGGCCTTAACACAGTGATTTCTTGGTGATGCATGTGTGACTCCTAGCTCCAAGTCACACATGCACTATTTCTAAGTGGGCCTCAGTAAGCAAAAAGGATTGGTCAGTCTCACACATGAACACACTTTTTCACCCTGTTTTAACCTTTCCTGAAGTGATTCTCAAATTTGTGACTACCATGGAGGGTAAGAAGTGTTTAGGAAGTTTGCAGTGAGAAGACCCATTTCTGCAGATGAATGACTTAGTACTGGGACCAGGGGTAGTACCCATCCAAAAGTGACTCCTTGCTAGTTGTGCCCATTCTTGAGGGATTTGTTTTGAGGGTGGGGGGACAATGTTGAGTGAGAGTTACAACTCAGTAGCTGAGTGACTTAGTATCAGGACCCACTATAAGGCCCTTCAGGAAGTGATGTCTCACTAGCTGTGCCCACCTTTGAGGGCTGATGATCTTTGAGATTGCAGTGAGGTGTATTTCCCTAGCTGAGTGACTGGGTCTTATACTTATGGAAGTGAAATCACTCATGCTGTGACCACTCTGCAGGGAAAGAGGAGTTTGAGAGGATTTCTGTGGGGTATATCTCCCTATAGCTGTATCAATAGGTACTTGGGAACCATCTAAGACCACAAGGGATCTTCTGGAGCCTGAATTTCCCATCATACAAAAGGAGGCCCTGGAGGTTTCTCAGGGAGGGCCAACAGGTCATCAGAGAGAGTAGGCATGATCACATGTATCTGGTGAAGAGTCTAGGGACCCTGTCTGTGTAGTGCAGACATTCTCCCATGGCCCATAGTTTCATGGGTAGGACCATTTAAACAAGGGTTGTGGGTGTTCTTTTCCTTCCTACACCTTAAGAACAGAGTTTACTGTTCACATGTTTCAATGCTCAGGTTGTCTGTGCTTCCTGCATAAGCAAATGGAGCACCTGAATGTTCCTCTCCCTCTCATTGCCTCCCTCCCCCTCCCTTGTTCCTGTTCTTACCCTCACCCCTGTCCTGCCATATGCAGTGCACCATATGATATTGCTGTCATTGTTTTTCTAGATGTGTATTTTTTTGGCAGCCTAACTAAGAAAGACCCACCTTCATAGTAAGGGGGGGGGTCTTGGGGCATCATCATGGTACTAGTCCACCTAAGTTTGGCTGAGGTATTTGGGCCCAGGGTAGCACATAGTATCCTGAATCTCACTTCCTTGTTGCCCCATAGTTATGCTTTGGTCAAGATGGCATATCCGGGTACACTGATATTCAACCTTGTACCACAAGATGAGCAGGGTTGTCAGCTACCATATCCAATTTAACCTGGGCTCTTTCCTGCATGACAGCTGGAGGGCCTGAGCCAGACATGTCTGACTGTTGGACCCATTTTTTGCAAGAGCACCTCCTGGCCCTACCTCTTGAGTATGCAGGCCACACCCAGGACACCCTTTCATCTGTGATGATCCACCTCCAGAAAGATTGAGTGCTTGGCGCACCACATCCAAGGGGGCCTCTTGTGTCAGCCTCAAATATGTGGAATTTCTGAAGGGTCTCATACAGGGACAGACTAATGCACATACAACTGCTGTGTACTCATGCTTAGACTCTAGCACCTACCACCCATTCCACCCATGCCCTCATGTGAGTGCACCAGCTAGGCCCACTTGCTGTGCTCTTTTGCCATTATAGGTATTGTCCAAGACTCTAAGAAAGCACTATGCTGGAGGCAGATGGTGGCAGAGGAAGTTACCTTCTTCTAAAGAGTAAAAGGTTCCTGAGGAGAGTATGTTGAAATAAGACTGTGCTGGTAGATGGCTGGTTCATAGAGGAGCCAGCTTTGGTGAAGTCCCATGTTGGGAAATCTGTGTGAGTGTGAGGGGTGAGATTAGGTTCCTGCATGGTAGAGCCAATCATGGCCTGTGTTAAGGTGCAGGGGCAAGAGAAGGGTTTGTGGTTCTGGGGTGGAAGGCTGAAGTTCCCTACAGAGTGGTGTGGAGACCATAAGGTCCAAATGCCATGACAGTTGGAATAACCATCCACATGAGGAAAGAAGAAAATCCTTCCCAACATGCTTTAGCTACAAGGTTGGTTCAAGCTGCTAGAGTCTGACCTCAGACAGCTTATTTTAGAGAATGTTAAGTGTGGTAAATGTTTTTGGAAAAAGATGCCCCCAGGTAATACAGTTCCCTGTGCAGAAGGAAGATCCAGGCCTAACTACACAGATGCTCTTTTGCAATGTAGATGTGACCTCTGCCACAAAGAGGGTTTCTATAGATTAGAGGCCAAGGATTTGGTGTGGTTTCAGTCATATACGCAGTGCTAAGGTCACCAGACTATAAGGTACATTCTGACGACTCCCCTAAGGAAGGCTTCTGGTGACCGAGAAACAAACCTAAGGATGGAGATCTAGGGAGGGAGAGTCTGAGGAAATCTTAATAGTCTGGGTGATTCAGGCATGGCCTGGCCCTATAGGTGGTATACATCACTCTTGATACATGTCTAGCAACAACATGATGAATCTTATCCAGTACCTTGCATAGTCCTACAACTTATAGCATGCACCAAGTCCTAAACCTTCAAAAAATCCTTATTCTAGCTCAAGAATAGTCCAAAAACCTCTCTCTGTACTGTAGCCATCGTTTCTCTATATTGCTACCAGGTAGTCTTCTATGTACATCCACACACTGGAGACTTTATCTATACTCACCTCTCTGTCCTATACCCAGATTTTCTATATCCCAGTTTTGTTACTCTCCAAGGTCTAAGCAGTTGAGTACCCTCACGCTCACTTATTTTTCCACGTACACTGAGAAGTAATCTAGATAACAAATACCCCCTGTTCCATCTTAAAATCCTGCCTACAACTTGCAGTGGTCACATCTGGTCTACTTCAAGATCCCAAATCTCAAAGAGCAGCAGCATCTCACCACTTCTTCCTGTCCTGTAGCAAACTCCTAAACTCCCTTAGCACCTAGCATACCTGCACCTACTCATGAAATATTTGCTGTGCATACATACCCCTACTCCTTATTCAGACATATCACACCCTCACCCACTGTCTACTCAGGTAGTATCCCCCACATCACATACTTGTTTTTCCACATCCAACCATATAAATCTTGTATTTCACTGACAGTGTCGCAGACTAGTTTGGACACTTGGATTTTTTCCTGTTGCCATAGCACACCAAATGCTTCAATTGTGTCCCAAACACATGAGCATAGTCCCAACATTGGAACATGTTTTGTATCCAGCATATAGGTTTCCACCAGAACCTGCCCTACATAATGTCCACATGTACATATTTTTTTTCTCCCTTAAATACCAAATACATACCCGGACTTTCTATGTCCTCCTCCATGGGATAGTGTGTTTTTGACTCAATTACAACCAGATATTTGATATTCTAGATCTTCTGGATCTAACTCATATTGAACAGACAATATGCTAGCTAATTCCTATCATCTGTACTTTACAGTAACACTACCTAGTTTTCTATATAGCCACAAAGCCCATGTCATCACCTAGATGCATCACTTCTAGTAGAGTTACTTAGGATGCAGTCATTATGCTACCTGCACATACACAGAGGAACGTTTTTGATCAATGTATCACATTACTCCATACCCACAATTCTAATGTCCTCCTCCAGGCTTGAGCATAATAAGCAATCCCTCACTATACACTTGTTTTCTACATCCATTTAGAAATCGGTTGTGTTCCACAGTCCTGGCTAGTGTGTCTGCCTGACCTATGCAGTGGCAATCTCTAGACAGTAGGGTCCCAATTCCCTAAGCTCAAACTCATCTCAAAAGCCAACTGTACTGTAGCTAACTTCTATGCTTCTCCAATGACTTGCGCTACAATAATCTATCTACAGGCACTCTGTGTAGCCTACACTCTATCACTTCTTATTCTTATTTTATTGTTCTCCTGCTGGGCACAGCTTTTTGAGTAAAACCTGCACTGAACTGTTGTTTTTCGCAAACACTGCTGTATTTGCTCTAGATCCCATAGCCAGTACCACACTAACATCTTCTAGGATTACTAGTTAAATGGGGTTCTCCTGTGTACTGGACAGTATCTAGACTTCCACCTAATCCACCCTTCTCTGAGTAAATCACTTTTAGTGATTTCTGGTGCTGCTTATCTCATCCCACTCCATATGATGATTAATAACCACTCCTCCTCTTTGGTCTAGACTCTCCATTAATTATTTATACAAGATAATTGTTTCCCAAGACTAGTAGGATCAGACTGTTTAGAACATTTAATGACAAAAGTAGCATACCTGCGTGTTCCGGAAGTACTGACTTCTGTCTTTTTGTAGGGTTCCAATTCCTGAGTTCCTGCCTATTTTCACCATGCTGTCATAAGCTAGAGCCAATATCTAGGTTTCTGCAAGGAACCCTAGCCCCCATTCTGGTTTCTATACAATGTCAATCCATAATTAGTTTTCTGTGTCATTTCCAGGGTCAAGCCTGTTGAGTACCCACTAACATAATCTTGATCCATGTCTCATGAAAACATGCTGAATCTTATCTAGTAATTTGCATAGTCCTACCACCTATATCATTTAAGTAGGCTCCTCTGTGTTTCAAAAAAAATTTAAATATGGACCCTCGATACTCTGAAAATTTCTCCCTTCTTTAAGTCAATGTTTATCTAAGCTCCTAACAGGCAGCACTCTATTTACATCTATACACATGACACTTTGAGATTCCCTCACCTGTCCACTTTTGAACCCTCAATCCCCATTTTACTCCCATGTCACTTTCCAGGGTATAGACAGATAAGTACCCCCACATTCAGCACTTGTTTTTCCATATTCAGTGGGCTCTGCATTAGATAAAACAGGAACTCTTCCATCTTAGAATGGCTGCGTGCACATTGCAGTAATCATTTCAGTTCTTCCTCAGGATCCCACATCCCATACCTGAGAATCATCCCACCACCCCTTCCCGTCTTCTCTCCAACAGGCAATATCCCTTAACACTAGCATACCTAGAATTATTCAAGAAATATTTCCTGTGCATACATAACCCCGCTCTTCATTCAGACTATCACTGTCCTCTCCCAATGTTTAAGCAGGTGATAATTCTCCCCAATTAAATTGTTTTTCTATATCCCATCTTATATAACTTATATCTCACTGACAGCTTCACAGCCAATTTGACACATACAATCTTGCATGTTGGAATAGTGAACCATATGTTTCAAAATAGTTGTAAACATCTGACCATTTTATATCCAATATACAGGCTCTTACCTAGATCAGAAGGTCAGAGAGGGAGACAAGTGTCTCTGTTGGACCCGTGCATCCTCCTGCTACAATGTCAAGGCTGTAGTAGGCCCTGCACACCCACATCTGCCTATGGTGGGCACTGTTCCTATAATAGACCCTAGACCACTGACCTCTCCTGCCTACAACACCTGTGCAGTAATTTTAATCTATAATATCTTAGATAGTTAGGAAATTAAAGCAGTTCCTTGATGACATTAATGGTCACTTGCCCTGCCCTAAGTCTGGTAGTATGCAATCGCATCTGTAGCATAGCTCTCCTGTTCATCTTCCTCCACACTGTCCCTCTCAACATAGTCCTTTCTCCTTGGTCTTCTCAGTGGAATCTCAAAGTTTTCTTCTCCTTTCTCTCTTCCTTTCTCTTTTATCTGTCTGTCTCTCTGTCTCTGTCTTTTTGTCTCTGTTTCTGTCTCTCTGTGTGTGTGTGCTCATGTGTTTGTGTGTGTGTGTGATTAGGGGGTAGTTACTCTGTTTCTGCCTGCTTCTGCCTTGAGCCAGCAAGTATCCTATTAGCAGTGTGCATGTCAGCCATACCTGAAGGAAACCACATATGTCTGAATCTCAAAAGAGAATTGCTGTGCTTGGCAAGAAGGATTACAACACAGAGGAAGAACCACAAAGGGCTCACATGCTTTCTGTTCATGCCAGGATGCAATTTTGATTCCTGCCATTACTCAGGCATCAGGAGGCATAGTCAGGCATAGCAATGTGGACTCAGAGCTCCCAAGACAGAGCTCTTCTTGGGAACACCAATTATTCATGTCCCCTCTATAAGTGTAGGCACACAAAGCATAGGGACCACAGAACTTTTCTTCTGAATTCCTAACCTTACAGAAATATGGGGGGTAAATGACATTCTCTTCAATGCCTCAGTCCTTTCCTTCCTAACCTCTTTATCCACAAACTAAGGGTGGTAAATGCTAGCCCCTTATTCACAAGCATTTGTTTAGTTTCTCTACTATAGCATTCCAATCCAAGCCTTACTGAAGTCAACTCTGATATCATAATGCATAAAGTGGCTATCTACATAAAGGTGGTTAGTTGTGTCTCAGGGCAAACCTGCTGGATGATTCAATACTAAATGTGTAAGGTGGACAATTGGAGCCAAATTTAGAGATCACCAGAGGAACACTTCTTCTGATAAGGATTTGTCATCTAACAGGGCTGGTTGTCTTCCTCTGATGTGACCCCAATGGAGTCCTGGGCATTGTGACACAGGTGTCTCCTGAGGACACAGTGAAAAACATAAGGCCCTCTGTTACATTAAGCTGACTTCTGCTGGAATTTCCTCAAACATGCCATCCAACATGGCTGAATGAGAACCATGAAGCTCAACCACAGCCCCACCATCCAAAAACCATGATTCACAGGGTACCCATAGAAATCACAGATGTCTGTGTAACACTTGTAAAATGTACCCTTCCTACCCTTGTGCAGGATTGTACATTCTTCACCTTCCCTCAGGCAGGCCGTTCACAGATCTACATACTTCAGTTAGAAAACATATCTGGGAATACCAAGTGTGTGTTCAAACCCACTAGCCAGGGTATCCATGCTACATTTGTAACCCAGTCATAAAGCATATACTCATATCAGGCCACACTCCACATGCAACCTTCAGTGTGTATTCTGTCAGTTTAGGCCTTTTATTGTAGAGCATATAAAAGTTCTTGTCCCTACTGCAGACAGCTTAAATGTTATCTATTGTCACCTCTACCATTATGGGCATCACCTGCTTCCAGGCCATTCCATACAATCAACTGTTTGCTGAAATTTCTGTGATAGTTACCTTTCCTGTGAAAATAGCACTATCTTCTCCAGAGGCAGTAGGGGAAGTGCTGAAGATGGAATCCTGAAAACTTTCTCTCAGAAGGTGCTTTTACCCTGAGACCTAAGTACTTTTAACAAAGAACTTGTACAGAGTGGTTCTGTGCAAACTCTGTTCACATTTTCTCCAGAGTGGAACAAACTTCCCTGTCTGTAAAAAGTCATACACTTGGGTGAGGGGCAGTCTGATGAGAGGGTGCAAGAAGGGACCAGTGTATATTGCTCACTCACAGGAGCTGAGATACTCAGAGGGATCCAGATGTGCTGATGGGTCATCGGTTACCTGTTGCTTCACTGCCTGTAATGCCCAGCTGGTGCTTAACAAAACTGTAAAATCTCAGACAGACATAAAATGCTTCATGAAGGAATAAAGTATGACCCCTCCTCAGGTGTTCATACTGCACTGATTTTTTTTTTTTTACCTCAGTCTGCCTAACTGTGGTTAGTGTCCATAATAGAGGAAGCTATCTTTTGGAGGCCTTTATTATTTCCTGTGTCAAGTATCCAGGCCCAAAGAGTATCACCACTTGACATCAGCAATCCTCCAAGGGAACTGCAAGTCAGCACTCTCCTCCCACTCCTAAGCCTTGACCTCAGCCCACTGGGTGCCTCCCCCAATATAACTCTTCTTTAAATGGGTTCCAGCTTCTCTCTAGGAAACAAAAGCCACAGCTATCTAGGGATAAGGTGCTGTCAGACAAATGTAGTCATTCTGTTAATAGCACCAGTGCCAATTATTGCCAAGAAGGGAGGAGACAACCATGTACATGTGTTGGCCAACTATGCTTTCAGGGCCTGAAATAACAAAGATGGCACCATAGTGGGTTTCACCTGAGGGCAAAGGGACAGGGCATGGTCCTTGGTGCTTCACTTCAAAAAATAGTAGTGAGAACATCTCCTGTCCTATGATAAAGCACACAGGCACACAAGGCACACTCACAGGTTCAGCTCACACACTCATTCAGGTTGTTTGCCTGTACCTACTTATGTGCTTTGTGTGTCTGTGTACTGAGCTTACCTCTCTGGTCTGTGAGTATCCTTTCCAAATGCACCTGTAACCAGGAAAGGATGACTTGTTCCTGTTTTCATTTCAACCACTGTATCATAGAAAACATTCTCTCCCAGTAGCCAGTTCCCTGTGGAAATCAGGAAGTACTAATCCCCATGAGTCTGACTGTTCACTTGCATCTCTGTCACCATGCCCTGCAGCTGCATGCTTGAAAGAAAGTAAGCATGTACACACTACAGAAGATGATGTTCTTATTCTAAGGTGCAGGGCCATTGACCATAGACATTTTGGGACAAGGGAAGACAAGAAATAACAGATTTTACTTTGTATTCCAATATAAGAATAAATATGAAAAGGATATCTTTTCACCTGCTAGAATTCAGAAGGCAGGCATGCTGCTTCTCCAGGTGCAAGTTAGTGTTCTAGGTCACTTGACAGAAAATGAGGAGGACCTTGGACCTGCGAACGATAGAAAGTAGCTCAGGAACTCAAAATCCATCTTAAATCTCAAACAGGAAGGGCACTGGTCTAACTTCAAATGGCAGGAAGCTTTGGAAACCTCAAAGCCCACCGCCAGTCACATATTTTTTCAAAAAGTGGTACACTTCCCAAACAAATCCCAAATAGTGCAATCTATCAGGAAGCACATATACAAAAACCCCAGGCTCTGGAGGATGTCTCATATAAACCAACACACTCATCCACACAACACACACATGCTTATCACACACCTATCAGACACATTCACAAATTCACACACAGACATAGTCACACTCACACATACACACAAAAAAATGCATGTGCACATGTGCATGCACACAGAGACACACATTCACTGTGTACCCCCACACTCTCTTCAAGTGGCACACAGGAAAAATTTCCATTAAGCTGTCCAAGGCATGACTACTAGTCTATGCACCCAGTCCTGCATCCAGTGAGATGTTTTATCAGCAGATTAGAGGATATCATTTTGGAAATTTCAGCTCTTCAGGGTTTTTCTATTCTTCCCTTGGCACATACATGGATCCTTACAGTAGGTTTTGCCTGAATGACTTCACCGAAAAAGCTTCGAATATTCATGGAGTGGCAGTGTATTTCATTCTTAGGGTTGGATATTCTATTGCATGAGCATACATGCTTGGCCTATCTCTTCATCATAAGGGGTTAATTAAGGGTCTTTGCACTGTGCCTGTGGCAACTGTGGGCTTTTGCATACCAATATTTGATCAAATGCCTCTATTCAGGGGAGAGGCTCATAGACCTAGCAATGGTGTGACTGTGTGATGGGCTGATATAGGATTTCCTGTTCTGGTGTACACAATGGTCCTACCCACAGTAGATATGCCATTGAAAATTCTCTCACCAAGCCTGGATTTCACATGCTCCAGGAATGCACAGATGGTGATGAGAAATGGTGCCCATGGTGCCCTTGGGGGAAGACAGGAGCACCAGGATGTGTCAGAGTCCAAGCTGAACAATACAGTGACGGACATGAGTCTTATTTACCCTTCTGATTGGACAAAGGTCTTGGAAGCATTCAGAAAGGGGACCCTAACGACTACAGTCCAAAAAAAGTCTATGCACAAGACTGTACCTTGGCTCCTGAGGTCCTCCTGTATCTTCTCCTTGTGTTCTTTGCAGTTGTCCCTAGACACATGGTTCCTCCAGAGAAGCAGGCACCAGTAACACTTAGACAGATGGGTTTTACTAAGGTTCAGGGCACTTGCACAACCACAGACATGAGTCAATCACTCACATCTTCAAGCCCCATATTGTATTCCTGTGATTGCTTGTTGGGGTTCATTTAGGAATATGTAGGGCGAGTCTCCTGCGTGGCTGCTATTCTATAGAGGCCTGCATCTTTAGCTTATGCATTTGAGGACTAATCCTGGAAAAGGACGGTCTTGGTGATTGTCCTGAAGCTTTTCTCTATAGGTGACAGACTAGGTATTAGTGCCCATGAGGAGATGTCATGGGCTTCCCTTCTACCTTAGAGTGGACAAAGTCAAAAAAATGCTGCCTGAGAAAGCTGCTTGAAGCTGTTAGGGAATCTAAGAAGTGGGAAGAAGAGCATGTATGCTCCTGCGGAAATTGAGGACCTTTCACAAGGCTCTCTCAGTACCCTTTGGGCACTCCAGAGATTCTGCACAGGTCCATACTTCCACATGTGTAGGCATTGAAAATAGGGAGCATAGATGATTGGGGCATTTTTGGCCCATCCTAGGTGAGTCCCCAGTTTATGCCAGCAAAACTGAAAGCTCCAAGACAATCATACATGTTTACTGGGGGCTGGGGGTTGAGTATATGGTGGTAGTGGTGCTGGTGGGGGTTGTGAAAGGTGGAACAGCATTGCTCTCTAGGCTCACACACAGCAGAGGTATAGATTACTTTCCTAGAGTAAGGATTACCTGACAACACCCTGGAGGAGAAAGAGGGTCTCAGGTATTGTGTTGAATTATGTATGTCCCTGTAGGTGAATGCCTGGGAATTGGGACACAGGATAGTCCAAGATGTGGAGGTGTGAAGCTTGAATTGCACAGTGGAGAGAACAAGGTGAGCAAGGGTGGTGTGGGAAGGTTTTGATACCATGCAGGGTGTGAGCAGAGCAGGCATGACAGTTTGTGTGCTTGCAGAAGGACTATGGATCTGCAACAGTGCCCTTGCTGAAGTCCTTGGGCATAGGCTACATTCATCGAGAACCACACTTCCACAGTTGGACCTACTTAAAACAGGTACGTGGAAGTTTAAGTTCCTTCTAGGCCTGAGGATCACAATTTCCCATTCACACATGCTTGATTGCAAGTTGGCCTAACCAAGGTAAGGGAGAGGATAGGCACTCATATCTTGTGCCATTGTATTTATTTATTTATTTATTTTATTTTTATTAATTACATTTTATTTGCTTTGTATCCCCCCATAAACCCTTCCCTCCTCCCTTACTGATCTCACCTTTTCACCCTCTTCTTCATGAATGCCACTCCCCAAGTCCACTGATAGGGGTGATCCTCCTCTCCTTCCTTCTGATTTTAGTATATCAGATCTCATAAGGTGTGGCTGCATTGTCATATTCTGTGGCATGGCAAGGCTGCTCCCCCCTCAGGGGGAAGTGATCAAAGAGCAGGCCAATTAGATTATGTGAGAGGCAGTCCCTCTTCCCATAACTTATATAACCCACTTGGACACTAAAATGACATGGGCTACATCTATGCAGGGGTTCTAGGTTATCTCCATGCATGGTACTTGGTTGGAATATGAGTCTCTATGAAGACCGCTGTGTTCAAATTTCTGGTTATGTTGCTGTCCTTGTGGAGTTCCTGTCCTCTCCAGATCTTACTATTTCCCATTCCTTACAAAAGATTCCATGAACACTGCCCAACAATTGGCCATAAGTCTCAGCATCTGCTTTGATAATCTGCAGGGCAGAGTCTTTCAGAGGCCCTCCATGGTGGGTTTCTAGCTTGTTTCCTGTTTTCTTCTTCTAATGTCCTTCCTCTTTGCTTTTTGAGATGGGGATTGAGCATTTTAGTCAGGATCCTCTCTCTTGATTGTTTCTTTAGATGTACAGATGTAAGTAGGTTTATCCTATATTACATGTTTATGTGAGTGAGTATATACCGTGTGTGTCTTTCTGCTTCTGCGAAAGCTCACTCAAGATGATCCTTTCCAGGTCCCACCATTTACCTGCAAATTTCATTTTTTTTTGTTTTTCATTGCTGAGTAACATTCCATTGTGTAGACATACCACTATTTTTGCATCCATTCTTCAGTTGAAGGGCATCTGAGCTTTTCCAGCTTCTGGCTATTACAAATAAAGCTGCTGCAAGCATGGTTGAGCAAATGTCCTTATTGTGTACTTGAGCTTCTTTTGGATATATGCCTAGGAGTGGTATGGCTGGATCTTGAGGAAGCGCTATTCCTAGTTGTCTAAGAATGGGCCAGATTGATTTCCAGAGTGGTTGTACAAGTTTGCATTCACAGTAGCAGTGGAGGAGTGTTCCCCTTTTTCCACAGCCTCTCCAGCATGTGTTGTCACTCGAGTTTTTCATCATGTCCATTCTGATGGGTAAAAGGTGAAATCTCAGGGTCATTTTGATTTGCATTTTCCTGATGGCTAATGAGGTTGAGCATTTCTTTAAGTGTTTCTCTGCCATTCGATATTCCTCTACAGAGAATTCTCTGTTTAGCTCTTTTCCCCATTTTTTAAGTGGATTACTTAGTTTGCTACTTTTCAGCTTCTTTAGTTCTTTATATATACTGGATATTAGCTCTCTGTCAGAAAAATGGTTGGTGAAGTTTCTTTCCCAATATGTAGGCAGTTGTTTTCTTTGGATGACAGTACTCTTTGCTTTACAGAAGCTTTTCAGTTTCATGAGGTCCCATTTATTGATTGTTGCTCTTAGAGCCTGTGCTGTTGGTGTTCTGTGCAGGAAGTTTTCTCCTGTACCAATGAAGTCTAGGGTCTTCCCCACTTTTTCTTCTAAGCATTTTAATGTGTCTGGTATTATGTTGAGGTCTCTGATCCACTTGGACTTCAGTTTTGTGAAGGGTGATGAGTATGAATCTATTTGCATTTTTCTACATGTAGACATCCAGTTAGACCAGCACCATTTGCTGAAGACACTATCTTTTTTCCATTGTATGGTTTTGGCATCTTTGTCAAAGATCAGGTGTCCATAAATTTGTAGGTTTATTTCTGGGTTTTCTGTTCAGTTCCATTGATCAACCATTCTGTTTCTATGTCAATACCATGCAGTTTTTATTACTGTTGCTCTATGGTACATCTTGAGATCAGGGATGGATATACTTCCCGAAGATCTTTTATTGTAGAGGATTGTTTTAACAATTCTGGGTTTCTTGTTATTCCATATGAAGTTAAAATTTTTTTCTAGTTCTGTAAAGAATGGTGCTGGTAATTTGATGGGAATTGCATTGAATCTGTAGATTGCTTTTGATAAGATGGCCATTTTTACTATGTTAATCCTGCCAAGCCATGAGCATGGGAGACCTTTCCAACTTCTGATATCTTCTTCTAATTCTTTCTTCAGAGACTGAAATTTTTTTTCATACATGTCTTTAACTTGTTAGCTTTGACAATCTGGTAGAATTGTGCTCTGAAACCATCTGGTCCTGAGCTTTTTTTGGATGGGAGACTTTAGATGACTGCTTCTATTTCCTTGGGGAATATAGGACTATTTAATTGGTTTACCCGGTCTTGATTCAGTTTTGGTAAGTGGAATTGTTCAAGAAAATTGTCCAATTCATGTAGATTTTCAAATTTTGTAGCATATAGACTTTTGTAGTAAGTCCTAATGGTTGTTTGGATTTGCTCAGTGTCTGTATTTATGTCCTCCTTTTCATTTCTGATTTTGTTGATTTGGATGTTACCTCTCTGCCTTTTAGTTACCTTGGCTAAGGGTTTGTCTATCTCGTTGATTTTCTCAAAGAACCCGCTCCTGGTTTCATTGATTCTTTGAACTGTTTTATTTATTTCTAATTTATTGATTTCAGCCCTAAGTTTGATTATTTTCAGGTGTCTACTCCTTTTTGGTGTGTCTGCTTCTTCTTTTTCTAGTGTTTTCAGGTGAACCATTAAGTTGCTTGAATGAGCTGTCTCAAATTTCTTCTTGATGGCACTCTGCTATCAACTTTCGTCTTAGCACTGCTTTCATTGTGTCCCACAAGTTTGGGTATGTTGTGCCTTCATTTTCATTGTATTCTAGGAAGTCTTTAATTTCTTTCTATATTTCTTCCCTGACCCAGCTGTCATTTAGTAGCAAGTTGTTCAATTTCCATATGTGTGTAGGCTTTTTGTTATTTCTCTTTTTGTCAAGGTACACCTTTATTCCATGGTGATCAGACAGGTACAAGGGATTATTTCAGTCTTTTTCTATCTGTTGAGGCTCGTTTTGTGACCCACTATATGGTCTATTTTGGAGAAGTTTCCATGAGCTGCTGAGAAGAAGGTAAATTCTTTTGTGTTTGGGTGTAAGGTTCTGTAAATGTCTGTTAGGTCCATTTGATTCATGACCTCTGTTAGAGACATTGTTTCTTTGTTTAATTTCTGTTTTGTGGACCTGTCTTTTGTTGAGAGTATGGTGTTGAAGTCTCCCATTATTAATGTTTGGGGATCTATGTGTGGTTTAAGTTTTATCATTTTTTCTTTTACAAATGTTGGTGCCCTTGTATTTGGGGCATAGATGTTAAGGATTGTGATGTCTTCATGATGGAATTTTCCCTTGATGAGTATGAACTGTTCTTCCCTATCTCTTTTGATTAATTTTGGTTGAAAGTCTATTTTATCAGGTATTAGAATGGCTACTCCTGCTTGCTTCTTGGGTCCATTCCCTTGGAAATCTTTTTTCAAACCCTTTATCCTCAGGTAAAATCTATATTTGTGACTTAGGTGTGTTTCTCGTATGCAACAGATTGCTGGGTCTTGTTTATGTGTCCATTTTGTTAGTCTGAGTCTTTTTATTGGAGAATTGAGTCCATTGATGTTGAGAGAGATTAATGACCAGTATCTCTTAGATCCTTTCATTTTTAATGATGGCTGTGGTCATAAGGTTGTGTGCTTGGTTGCTTATTGTTTAATTATTTTAAACAATAAGGTTAATTATTTTCTGTGTTTCCATGAAAATACTAGTTTTCTTGGGCTTTATTTTCCCTTCTAGTGTCTTCTATAACACTGGATTCGTGTGTAGGTATTGTTGAAATTTGTTTTCATCATTGAATATCTTGTTTTCTCTGTCTATGAGGATTGAGAGTTTTTTTGGGTATAGTAATCTGGGCTCACATCTGTGTTCTCTTAGGGTCTGCATGATATCTGTCCAGGCCCTTCTGGCTTTCATAGTTTCTGTTGATGAGTCACGTGTGATTCTGATGGGTTTGCCATTATATGTTACTTGGCCTTTTCCCCTTGCAACATTTAGTATTTTTTTTGTTGTTGTTGTTCTGTATACTTACTGTTTTGATTATTTGTGGCGGGAGGATTTTCTTTTCTGGCCTCATTTATTGGGTGTTCTGTAGGTCTCTTGTGTTCTTATTGGCCTCTCCTTAAAGTTGGGGAAATTTTCCTCATTGATTTTGTTGAAAACATTTTTGGGCCTTGGAGGAGGGAATCTTTTTTTTTCCTCTATTTCTTAGGTTTTGTCTTTTTATGTTGTCTTGGATTTCGTGGATGGTCTGTGTCACGAATTTTTAGATTTAACATTTTCTTTGACAGATACATCAATTTCTTCCATTGTATCTTCCACACGAGGTTCTTTCTTCTATCTCTTGTAGTCTGTTCGTTATGCTTACCTCTGTAGTTCCTGTTTTTCTTTTCCTTAGGTTCTTCCTCTCCATGATTTCCTACATTTGTGTTTTCTTTAATTTTTCCAATTCTATCTTCAGATCTTGAGCTGTTTTGTTGATTTCCTTCACCTGTCTGACTGTATTTTCCTGCTTTTCCTTCAATTCCTTCAGCTGTTTGTTTGAACAATCCTGTGGTTCTTTTATTTCATTCAGTGATTTAAGTATTTCCTCTCTAAAGGCCACAAAGTGTTTTGCTGCAACTTCCTGTATTTCTTCTTGGATGGCCATAATCTGTTTGTTTTTATCTTCCTCTTTTTCTTAATGGATGGCCATAATCTGTTTTTTTTTTTTTTCTTCCTCTATTTCTTTTTGGATGGGCATAATCTGTTTGAGTTTATCTTCCTCTAGGTCTTTACACATTTTATTTGTTTTCTCTGTTACCCTCTTCATGAGCATAGATGTTAGGTCATTTTCTTGAATTTCATTTATGCTGTGGTGTCCAGGGCTGTTCGTCCCTGGATAGCTGAATTCTGTAGATGCCATATTGCTCTGTATTTGTAGGTTGAGCTTTTATGTTGGCCTCTACACATTGGGCTATGGTAGGTGTTTGGAGTTAGTATCTGGTGGTTCCTGGAATCCTGTGGTGGAGAGAATCTTCTTGGCAGGAATATGTTTTTTCCTGAAAGAAGCCTACTCAGCTTTTTGGGTAGTCACTGGATGGCTGGCGTTTTTCAGGAGTTGCCACAGCTCACCTCAGGCATAGAGACCTTAGTGGTAACTGTGGTCCTTGTTAGTTGAGAGGGCTCTTCTCTCACAGGAAGAAGTCCTGGAGACAGTTGCCCTGCTTCTGGGTTTCTTGATGTAAATTTAGTGAGCTGCTGCTGTAACCTGTGTGCCCCTTGGTTTGGTCAGTTTTGTTAGGGATAACTGGTTGCCCCTTGGAGCCGTATCTGGGGGTTGATCTCGGGGTTCCCGGTCTTTTTTTAGGTCTGAGGTTGGGGCTCTGTGCCCCAGAACCCAAGAGGTAATCTGTGGCAGGTGAGTACTGCTGTCCTGGTAACAGCAGGCTACCTGGGGCACAGCAGTTCCCTGGGTTGGTTTTCTGGGATATACTGGGTTGCCCAAGTCTGTCCCCTTTGCTTCCTTCACTGTGAGGATTTCTCCCAACATTGACTCCAAATCTCTGGTGTCCTGGCAAGCACAGTTCTGTCTGTGAGGAATAGTTGGTACAAAGCAGGTCTCTGGGCTTGCAGTAAAAGTGCCTGCCTTCTATTCTGGGGGACCTTTCCCAGGGATATACTGGATGACATAATTTGGGTCCCCATTTCCTTCCTTCCCTGTGGGGCTTACTCCTGACAGGGACTCCCAATCTCTGTTGCTCTGGGGCACACAGCTCTGTCTGTGTTGGAGAGCTGGGTGTCTCTGTGCTCCTGGCTTGGGCCCAGTTCAGTGATGATGGCTCATACCCTCCGGTCTGCGAGACTGGTGCCAGGGAAAGCCTAGGTGACCCAAGTCAGCACCATTTCCTTCCTTCCCTTTGGGGCCCTCTCATGACAGGGTCTCCCAATCTCTGTTGCACTGGGGTGCACAGCTCTGTGTGTGCCAGAGAGCTGGGCACGCAGCCACTCTCCATGCTGGTGGCTTGAGCCCAGTTCAGTGATGGCAGCTTTTACCCACCAGTCTAAAAGACTTTTTCCAGGTAAAGACTGGGTGACCCGTCGCCAGTCCCACTGACTTCCTTCCCTGTGGTTTTTTCTCGAGACTGGGACTCCCATTCTCAGGTATTTTTGTGCCAATTGTTCAGCCTGGGAAGGTGATCAGAACACACAGGCCTGTGGCTCTGTTCCTGCAACCTGCGGGAACTGGGATCACTTCCAGGTTTGTCTGGGTGGCCTGAGAGTGGACCCAACTGATTCCCATAACGTGGGGGTTTCCTCTCTTGTCCTCCTTGTTTTGCCACAGAGACCAAATCCTCTACAAAGGGAGGTTCAGTAAGCTGTGATCACCCTTGCATTGGGAAGCAGGGTTCTGGGGCAACAGTGGGGAGGTATGTTTCTCTAGTGAGTGAACATGATTTTGGAGCCTGGGTCATTTCTTGAACTGATGTCTAGAGCCTGAAGCCCACATGGCCTAGGCCCCAGGGGATGGTCTAGGGACAGTTTATAAGTGATGCAGGGTGTGAGAGGAGTAGGCCAGGCAGCCCATGATGCCTGAGGAGGTAGTCAGGGTCTTCGTATGGCTCTTTCTGAGGTCTTAGTGTACTACATATGTACTCTCGGGCAACATGTCCACAGGTGAGCCTATTTGAAAAGGGGTACGGCTTTATCAGGTCCCTTACAGGCCTTAACACAGTGGTTTCTTGCTGATGCATGCCAAACCCCAAGTCAAACATGCATGATTTCCTGGTGGGCCTCAGTAAGGAACAAGGATTGGTCAGCCTCACACACGAACACACATTTTTCACCCTTTTAAAACACTTCCTGAAGTGACTTCTCAAAATTGTGACTACCATCAAGGGTAATAAGTGATTGGGAGGTTTGCCGTGAGAAGGTCCATTTCTGCAGATGAGTGACTTGGTATTGGGACCTGGGGTAGTACCCATCCAAAAGTGACTCCTTGCTAGTTGTGCCCATCCTCGAGGGTGAGAGGGATTTGTTTTGAAGGTGAGGGGTGGGATTGAGTTTGAGTTACAACTCAGTAGCTGAGTGACTTAGTATCAGGACTCACTATAGGACCCTTCAGGAAGTGTTATTGCTAGCTGTGCCCACCTTCTAGGGTGAGAGGGATTTTCTTATGGGCAGAAGTTGGTTACTGTAGGATCTATCTCCCTAGATGAGTGATTTAGTATGAGGACCCAGTAAAGGACCCTTCAGGAAGTGATGTCTAACTAGCTGTGCCCACCTTCGAGGGATGGTTATCTTTGAGATTGCAGTAAGGTTTATTTCCCTAGCTGAGTGACTGGGTCTTACATTTCTGGAAGTGATGTCACTCAGTCTGTGACCACCCTCTAGTAAAAGAAGGGTTTGGGAGGATTACTGTGAAGTATGGCTCCCTATAGCTGTGTCATTAGGTAGGTACTTGGGAACCATCTAAGTCCATAAGGGGATTTCTGGAGCCTGAATTTCCCATCACACAGAAAGAGGCCCCGGAGGTTTCTCAGGGAGGGCCAACATGTAATCAGAGAGAATAAGCAGGTTAGCATGTATCTGGTGAAGAGTCTAGGGACCCTGTCTCAGTAGTGCAGACATTCTCCCATGGCCCATATTTTCATTGGTAGGACCATTTAAACAAGGGTTGTGGGTGTTCTTGTACTTCCTAAGCCTTAGGAACCGAGTTTCCAGTTCACATCTTCTAATGCTCAGGTGCTCTGTGCTTCCTGCATATACAAATACAGCACAGGAAGGTTCCTCTCCTGCATTCCCCCAACCCTCTGCTCTTTTTCCTGTCCTCACTCCTGACCAGCCACACTCATTGCTGCAGCATACGGTATAGTCTTCCTTTCTTTTTCAGATGCAGAAATGTGTATTTTACTAGCAGCCTAACTAGGAGTGACCCACCTTCATGGTAAGGAGGGTCTCAGCGCATCATCATGGTTACTGTACACCTAAGTTTGTGCGGAGGTATTGGATTCCAGGATAGCCCATGTTGTGCTGAGTCTCACTTCCCTATTGTTCCATAGGTATCTTCTGTTCATGATCTGACATCTGGGTACACTGAGGTTCAGCCTTGAACCACATGATGAGCACGGTGTCAGTCAGCAATCCTGATTCATGCTGGGCTTTTTCATGCATGATGGCTTTAGGGCCAGAACCAGGCATGTGTGACTGTTGGACCCATTTATTCCAAGAGCACCTTCTAGCCATACTTCTTCAGTTTTAAGGCCACCCCAAGGAAAGCCATTTAGTTGTGCTTGTCCACATCCATCAAGGTTGAGTGCTTGGCCCACCACACACAAGTGGGCTTGTTGGGTCAGCTTCAACTATGTGGAATTTCTGATGGGCCTCATACAGGGACAGACTTATGCATGTACACCTGCTGGGTACTCAAGCCTAGCCTCTAATACCTAGCATCCATGCCAGCCATGACCTCATGTGAGTTCTATAGATTGGCCCAACTGCTGAGTATTTTTGCCTGCACAGGTATTGTTCAAGACACTCAGAAAGCACAATGCTGGATGCAGGTGGTGACAGAAGAAGTTACGTTTTTCTAAAGAGAAAGAGGTTCCTGAGGAGACTATGTTGAAAGAGGACTGTCCTGGTGGATGGCTGGTTCATAGAGGATGCTTTTGTTAAGTCCTGTGTTGGGAAATCTTTGTGTGTGTAAGGGGTGAGATTATGCTTCTTCATGCTAGAGACAAGCTTGGCCTGTGAGGTGAGGTGCAGTGGTAAAGGGCAGGGTCTGGGAGCACAAGGTGGAAGGCTGCAGTTCCCCACAGCGTGGTATAGACCATAAGGTCCAAATGCCATGACAGCCAGAGTACCAATTCTCATGAAGCAAAAAGGAAATACTTTCCAACATGTCTTAGCTAGAAGATGTTGGTTCAAGTTGCTAGAGTCTGACCCCAGGCAGTTTTTTTTTTTTTAGACACTGTTTAGTGCAGTAAAATTTTTGGAAAAAAAAAAGTCCCCAGGTAAGACAGTTCCGTGTGCAGAAGGAAGATCCAAACCTAAATACACAGATGCTCTTTTCCATGTACATGTGACCTCTACCACAAAGAGGGGTTCTATAGCTTAGGGGCCTAGGATCTGGTGTGGTTTCAGTCATATAAGCAGTGCCAAGGTCACCAGACTATAAAGTACATTCTGACATCTCCCCTAAAAAAGGTTTCTGTTGACCGAGAAACAAACCTAAGGATGGAGATCTAGGGAGGGAAAGTCTTACGAAATATTAATAGTCTGGGTGATTCAGTCATGGCCTGGCCCTATAGGTGGCATACATCACATTTGATACTTGTCTAGCAACAACATGATGAATCTTATCCACTACCTTGCATAGTCCTACAACTTACAGTGTGCATCAAGTCCTAAACCTTTAATAAATCCTTATTGTAGCCCAAGAATAGTCCATGAACCTCTCTCTGTACTGTAGCCAACGTTTCTTTATATTTCTATCAGGTAGACCTCTATGTACTTCTACACACAGGAGACTTTATCTATGCTCACCTATCTGTCCCATACACAGATTTTCTATATCTCAGTTTTGTTACTCTCTAAGGTCTAGGCCTTTTAGTACCCTCACATTTTTCCACATTCACTGAGAAGTAACCTAGGTAAAAATACCCCGTGTTCCATCTTAAAATGGCTGCCTACACCTTGTACACTTCTGGTCTACTTCAAGATCCCAAATCCCAAAGAGCAGCAGCATCTCACCACCCCTTCCTGTCCTGTAACAAACTCCTAAACTCCCTTACCTACCTACCTTATCTGCACCTACTCATGAACCATTTGCTGTGTATACATAACCCTACTCCTTGATCAGACTTATCATACTCTCACCAACTGTCTACCAAGGTGAGTATCCCCCACATTACATACTTGTTTTTCCACATCCAACCATATAAATCTTGCATTTCACTGCTAGTGTCACAGACAAGTTTTGACTCTTGGTTTTTCTCCATGTTGCCATAGCACACCCTATGCTTCAACTGTGTCTCACACACCTTAGCATAGTCCCAACATAGGAATATGTTTTGTATCCAGCCTATTGATTTCCACTAGAACCTGCCTTACATAATGTTCTCATGTACATATTTTGTCACCTCTTAAATACCGAATACATACTCATAATTAGTAGAGTTGTAGTCAATACTTAGGATGTAGTCATTATGCTACCTGCACACACAGGGAGGAACTTTTACTCCCTATATCACACTATGCTACACCCACACTTCTAATGTCCTCCTCCAGGCTTCAGCATAATATGCAATCCCTCACTATATGCTTGTTTTCTACATCCATTTAGAAATCGGTTGTGTTCCACAGTCCTGACTAGTGCATCTGTCTGACCTATGCAGTGGCAATCTCTAGACAGTAGGGTCACAATTCCCTAAGCTCAAACTCATCTCAAAAGCCTCCTTTTTGAGTAATGTAATGTAGCTAACTTCTATGCTTCTCCAATAACTTGCCCTACAATAATCCATCTACAGGCTCTCTGTGTGGCCCACACTCTATCACTTCTTATTCTTATTTTATTGTTCTCCTGCTGGGTGCAGCTTTTTGAGTAAAACCTGCACTGAACTGTTGTTTTTGCAAACAGTGCTGTATCTGCTCAGGATCCAATAGCAAGTACTACACCCTTCTAACACACTAACATCTCCTATCATTACTAGTTCCATTGGGTTCTCCTGTGCACTGGACAGTATCTAGACTTCCATCCAATCGAACCTTCTCTGAGCAAATCACTTTTGGTGGTTTCTGGTGCTGCTTACCTCATCCCACACCATACCATGATTAACTACTTCTCCTCTTTGGTCTAGACTCTCCATTAATTATTTATAAAAGTTAATTGTTTCCCAAGACTTCTAGGCTCTAGACTGTTTAGAACATTTAATGACGATCCAACATATCTGCTTGTTCCATCTTAAAATGGCTGCCTGCACATTGCAGTAATTATTTCTCTTCTTCTTGAGGATCTGACATCTCACACCTGAGAATCATCCCACCACCCCTTCCTGTATTCTATCCAACAAGTAATACCCTTTAGTTTTATCATACCTAGAATTACTCAAGAAAAATTTCCTGTGCGTGCTTAACCCAGCTCTACATTCAGACTATCAATGTACTCTCCCAATGTCTAAGCAGGTGATGATTCTCTCAAGTACATAATTGTTTTTCTACATTTCACCTTATATAACTTATATCTCACTGACAGCTTCATAGCCAATTTGACCCATACCATCTTGCATGTTGCAATAGTGAACCATGTTTCGATAGAGTTGTAAAAATATACCTGTTTTATATCCAACATACAGGCTCTTACCTAAATCTGAAGGTCAGACAGGAAGACAAGTGTCTCTGTTGGACCTGTGCAACCTCCTGCTGCAATGTCAAGGCTGTAGTAGAACCTGCACACCCATATCTGCCTGTGCAAGGCACTGTTCCTATAACAGATCCCAGACCACTGACCACAAATGCCTACAACATCTGTGCACTAATTTTAATCCATAATGCCTTAGACAGGAAATTAATGTAGGTACCTGATGACATGGATGTTCACTTGCCCTTCCCTAAGTCTGGTAGTATGCAAGTAGTTCAAGTTACTGCATACTGTCCCTCTCAAAATCATCCTTTCATCTTGGTCTTTTCAGTCGAATATCAAACTTTTCTTCTCTCTCTTTTATCTGTCTCTCTCTGACTCTATCTCTTTCTCACTGTCTCTATCTCTCTATCTCTGTCTCTTTGTGTGTGTGTGTGTGTGTGTGTGTTTTGAGGATTAGGGTGGTGGCTACTCTGTTCCTGCCTGTTTCTGCCTTGATCCTGCCAGTTTCCTATGAGCAGTGTGCATTGCAGCCATTCCTGAAGGAATCCACATCTGTCTGAATCTCAAAAGAGACTTGCTCGACTTGGCAAGAAGGACTACAACACAGAGGAAGAAACACAAAGTACTCACATTTCACACTTGCTCTCTATTCTCCCAGGAAGCAATTTTGATTCAAGCATCAGGAGGCACAGTCAGGCAGAACAATGTGGACTCAGAGCTCCTGTGACACAGCTCCTCTTAAAAACTCACATTATTCCATGTCCCCTCTGTGAGTGTGAGCATACAGAGTATAGCAACCACAGAACTTTTCTTCTGAATCCTTAACCTTACAGAAATATGGAGGAGGACAAATGATATTCTTCTCAGTCCCTCAGTCCTTTCCTTCCTAACTTCTGTATCCGTAAACTACTGGTGGTAAATGCTAGGCCCCTATTCAAAATGGAAGTGTGCAGTGTTTCTCCTGTAACATTCACATGCAAGCATTACTGACCTCCACTCTGATATCACAATGCATTAATTGGCTATCTACATAAAGGAGGTTAGTTGTGTCTCAGGCCACACCTGCTGGATGCAATACTAAATATGTATGGTGGACATATGGAGCTCAATTTAGGAATCAACAAAGGAACCCTTCCTTTGATAAGGATGTTTCATCTAACAGAGCTGGCTGTCTGCCTCAGATGTGACTCCCTTGGGGTCCTGGGCCTTGTGACACAGGTGTCTCCTGAGGACACAGAGGAAAGCATAAGCCTCTCAGTTACATTAGGCTGACTTCTGTTGGACTTTCCTCAAACATGCCTGTGGAGAGCCAGGGTTTGGTTGCCATGGCGCTGGCTTCTGCCCTCAAAACTGGTAAACCGTTATGACCGTTAGGCAACCGTCATCACGAGCCCAGCCCAGGGCATCATATGGGGTGATAAGCAACAGCCAATCAGGGACTGACACATCCTAGGCGGAAGACAGTTTCCTATATAAGGGATGGGTATCTGCCATTTGGGGTCTCCGTTTCTACTCACTGTAAGCTTATGCTCTCCCTCTCAAGATGCATTAAAGCTTTACTGCAGAAGGATCCTGTGTGTGCTGCGTCGTTCTTGCTGGCGAGATGATAGCGCGAGCCACACATGCCCTCCAGTAAGGCTGAATGAGAACCAACAAGCTCAACTACAGCTCCAACATCCAGATAACATGCTTCACAGTGTACCCTTTGAAATCACAGATGCTTTAGTTACACTTAGAGAATGTACCCTTCCTACCCTGTGCAGACCTATACATTCTTCAACTTTCCTCAGGCAGGCCATTCACAGACCTACATACTTCAGTAATACACTACATACTTCAGTAATATACTACATACATACTTTAGGAAAAAATACCTGGGAATACCAAGTGTGTGTTCAAGCCCACTAGCCAGGGTATCCATGCAGCATTTGTAATCCAGTCATAAAGAGATGTATCTGTACTCATATCAGGCCACACTCCACCCCCAATCTCCAGTGTGTATTCTGTCTGTGTAGGCCTTTTACTCTAGGGCATATAAAAGTTCTTGTCCCTCCTGCAGACTGCTGAAAAGTTTTCTGTATTATAACCTACCTCTACCATTTTGGGCATCACCTGCCTTCAGGCCATTCCATACAGTCAACTGTTTGCTGAAATTTCTTTGATAGTTACCTATTTGGTGAAAACAGCACTATCATCTCCATAGGAACTAGGAGAAGTATGGAAGATTGAATCCTGAAAACTTTGTCTCAGCAGTTGCTTTTCTCCTGGGACCTAAGTACTTTTAACAAAGAACTTGCACAGAGTTGCTCTGTACCAATTCTACTCACATTTTCTCCATATGTGAACAATGGCTTCCCTGCTTGTAGAAAGTCATACACATGGGTGGGGGGCTATCTGATGATATGGTACAGGAAAGGCCCAGTCTATATTGCTCACACACAGGAGCAAATATACTCAGAGGGATCCATATGTGCTGGTGGGTCATGGTTTAACTGTTGGTGGGTGCCCTGTATTGCCCAGCCGGTGGTTAATACAACTCTGGGTCTTGTAAAATCTCTGACACAGACAAATAAATGTCTCTTGAAAGAACAAAGTCTTACCTCTCCTCAGGTGTTCATACTGCCCAGATATTTTCTACTGTGATCTACCTAACTATGATTAGTGGTCAATAAAGATTCATCTGTCTTTTGGAGGCCTTTCTTGCTTCCTGTGTCAGGTATCCAGGTCCTGAGAGTATCACCATTTCACATCAACATTCCTCCAAGGGAACTGTAGGTCAGCACCTTCCTCCCTCTCCTAAGTCCAGACCCCAGATCATTGGGTGCCTCCCCCCACATAACTCCTCGTTAAATGTATTCCAGCTTCTCTCTAGGAAACAAAAGCAACAGCTATCTAGGGTTAAGGTGCTGTCAGACAAATGTAGTCATTCTTTCAAGAGCATAAGTGCCAATTACTGCCAAGCAGAGAGGAGATATCCATGTACATGTGTTGGCCAACTATGCTTTCAGGGCCTGAAACAACAAAGATGGCACTATAGGGAGTGTCACCTGAGGGCAAAGAGACAGGGCGTGGTCCTTGGAGATTCACATCAAAAATTAGTAGTGAGACCTGCACCTGTCCCATGATCAAGCACACAGTTTCACCTGGCACACTCACAGGGTCAACTCACACACTGACTCATGTTCATGTTCGCTAGCTGTACCTACCTATGTGTTTTGTGTGTCTGTCTAGTGGGCTTACCTCACTTATCTGTGAATATCCTTCCAAAATGCACCTGTAACCATGAAAGAATGGCTTGTTCCCATTTGCATGGCAACCACTGTGTCATAGAAAATATTCTCTCCCAATAGCCAGTTCCCTGTGGAAATCAGGAAGTACTAATCCCCCCAGGAGTCTGACTGTTCACTTACATCTCTGTCACCTAGTTCTGTCATCACGCCCTGCAGCTGCAGGCTTGAATAAAAGTAAGCATGCACACACTAGAGAAGATGGTGCTCCTATTCTCGGGTGCAGGGCCATTGACCATAGCGGTTCTGGGACAAGGCAAGGCAAGTGATGCAGATTCAAATTTGTGCTCTAACACAAGAAGGCCACATCTGAAAAGGCCACTTTTTCACCTGCTAGAATTCAGATGGCAGGCATGCTGCTTCTCCAGGTGCAAATTAGTTTTCTAGATCACTTGGCAATAAATGAGGACCTTTAACCTGTGCAGGATATAAAGTATCTCAGGAGTTCATGCAGAAAAAAAAATCCATCTTAAATCTTGAACAGGAACGGCACAGATCAAACTTCAAATGGCAGGAAGCTTTGGAAATCTGAAAGCCCACCCCCAGTGACTTATTTTCTCCAACAGTGGTGTGCTCCAGAAACAAATGCCAAACAGTGCCATCTACCATGAAGCACATATGTAAATACCCCAGGCTGTTGAGGATGTCTCATTAGAACCAACCCACTCATCCATTTCAACACAACCCCCACACATACACTTATCACACACATTCACAAATTCACACACAGACACAGTCACACTCACACATACACACACACAACAAATGCATGTACACACGTGCACACACAGAGAGACACATACTCACTGCCCACCCAACCCCACCATTTTCAACTAGCACACAGGAAAATGTTCCATTAAGATGTCACAAGGTATGACTACTAGTCTATGCACCCAGCCCTGCATCCAGTGAGTTTTCTCAGTAGATTAGATGATATCAGCTTGGAAAATTTACTCTTCAGAGTTTTTCTATTCTTGCCATGGCACATACATGAATGCTTACAGTGCCTTTAGCCTGAACGACTTCACTGAAAAAGCTTCCAATATTCATGGAGTGGCAGTGTATTTCCTTCTTAGGGTTGGGTATTCTGTTGCATGAGCATACATGCTTGGCCTGTCTCTGCATCATGAGGGGTTAATTCAGGATCTTTGCACTGTGCCTCTGTCACAGTTCATTTCTTTTTTTTTTTTTTTTTTTCTGTACTCTGGAATACTTACAAAATAACATTAAAGAGGAAGCTGAGACCCTCTTCCTTCCCCCTAATTAGTATGAAATGACTTTATTTTATAACACCCTTCTAAAAACACACTCAATATTTTTGTACATATTTTTCTTTTTTTGGTATTGTAACCGTAGATTAATTTACTTTGAGATTCTGTTTTAGTTGTTTTTATTTTAAATTACAATTTAAGTATTTATTCTTCTGCCTGTTCATGTGTACAAAAATGAGTTCCATAAATTTAAATGTGAATGATTAAATGTGACTTACTGCAATCCAGACAGTTATGTTATATGTGCATGTGTGTGCTTTCATGCTTTTATACCTGACTAGGGTTACTAAAAATCACTCAACTTTTAACTGAATTCTAAGGGGAAATTAAGCTTCAATCAACATAACCATATATTTTGGTCTATCCCATACTAGATTTTTCAATTAACATCTTATTTTAGAGGAGTTTGTATCTTTTTCTGCAGTGGTGCTGCCACCATTGTCCCTGCTCAGTTAATGAACCTCTTTTAACATGCAGACAAACAGACAAATTAAATTCAGTAGTTAAATAATCACATGGAAATAAAAGTGTGATACTTATGGAGAAGATAAACAGTTATGGGAGATCTAAGAGTAGATAAGGATTCTGGGTTTCATGTTATTCCATATGAAGTTGAGAATTTTTCTTTCAAGGTCTGTAGAGAATTGTACTGTTAATTTGGTTGGAATTGCATTGAATCCGTAGATTGCTTTTGGTAAGATAGCTACTTTTACTGTGTTAATTTTGCCAATCCATGATCATGGAAGATCTTTCATCTCCTGATATCTTCTTTTACTTCTTTCTTCAGAAACTGAACGTTTATTTCTTACAAGTCTTTGACTTGGTCGATTAGAGTTACACCAAAGTACTTTATGTCTTTGTGACTATTGTGAAGGGTGTTTTTTCCCTACTCTCTTCTCAGCCCGTTTGTCTTTTGTATATAGGAGAGTTGCTGATGATTTTTAGTTAATTTTGTATCCAGCCACTTGACTGAAGGTGTTTATCCATTGTAGGAATTTCTCTGGTAGAATTTTTGAGGGCACTCATGTATACTATCATATCATCTGCAAAGAGTAATGCTTTGATTTCTTCTACCTTTCCTAACTGAAACCCCTTGATCTCCTTCAATTGTCTTATTGCTCTAGCAAAGATTTCAAGTACTGTGTTAAAGAGGTATGGAGAGACTGGGTGGCCTTCCCTTGTCCCTGATTTCAGTGGAATTTATTTCAGTATATCACCATTTAGTTCGTTGTTGTCCAAAGGCTTGTTGCATATTGCCTTTAGTGTGTTTAGGTAAGTGCTCTGTATACCTGATCTTTCCAGGACTTTAAACAAAAATGAAGGTTGGATTTTATGAAATGAGTTTTCATCATCTAAGGAGATTATCATGTGGAATAACAGGAAACCCAGAATCGCTAAAACAATTCTCTACAATAAAAGATCTTCTGGAGGTACCTCTGTCCCTAGTCTCAAGAAGTATTATAAAGCAACAGTAATAAAAACTACATGGTATTGGCAGAGAAACAGAATGTTGGATCAATGGAATCGAAGAGAAGATACAGCAATAAACCAGCACAACTATGGATATTTGATTTTTTACAAAGAAGCCAAAACCATACACTGGAAAAAAGAGAGCATTTTAAACAAATGGTAGTGGTTTAACTGGATGTCTACCTGCAGAAAAATGTAAATAGATCCATATTTATCAGCCTGCACAAAACGAAAATCCAAGTGGATCAAAGACCTCGATATAAAAACATACACACTAAACCTGTTAGAAGGAAAAGTGGGAAGAGCCTTAAACACATTGGCACAGGAGACAACTTCCTTAATAGAACACCAACAGCACAGGCTTTAAGATCAACAATCAATAAATGGGACATCATGAAACTGAAAAGTTTCTATAAAGCAAAGGATAATGTTATCATAACAAAATGACAGCCTACAGACTGGTAAAGGATCTTCACCAACCCTATATCTGACAGACGGCTATTATAAAAAATATATAAAGAACTTAAGAGTTAATCAGCAATAAAACAAGGAACCTAATTAAAAAATGGGGTACAGAGTTAAACAGAGAATTCTTAATAAAGGAACATCGAATAACAGTGAAACACTTAAAGAAGTGCTCAACATCCTTAGTCATCATGGAAATGCAATTCAAAAAGAGCCTGAGATTTCACCTTACACCTGTCATTATGACTAAGATCAAAAACTCAAGTGAGAACACATGTTGGAGAGGATGAGGAGAAAGAGAAATCCTCCTCCATTGCAGGTGGGAATGTAAACTTGTACAACCACTTTGGAAATCAATCTGGCACTTTCTCAGACAATTAGGAATAGTGTTATCTCAAGATCCAGCTATACCACTCTGAGGCATATATCCAAAAGATGCTCACATACCCAACAAGGACATTTGTTCAACCATGTTCGAAGCAGCTTTATTTGTAATACCTAGAAGCTGGAAACAACCCAGATGTACCTCAGTTGAGGAATGGATAAAAATGTGGTATATTTACACAATGGAATACTACTCAGCAATTAAAAACAAGAAAATCATGAAATTTACAGGCAAATGGTGGGATCTAGAAAAGATCATCCTGAGTGAGGTATCCCAGAAAGACACACGTGATTTATACTCACTTATTAGTGTATACTAGACATATAATATAGGATAATCATATTAAAATCTATACACCTGAGGAAGTTAAGCAAGAAGGAGTAGTATGGGTAAGATGCTCAGTCTCCATTCAGAAAGGTAAATGGGGCTGACATAGGAAGAGGGAGAAAACAAGGAACAGGACAGGAGTTTATCACAAAGGGCCTCCGAAAGACTCTACCCAGCAAAGTATCAAAACATATGCTAAAACTCATAGCCAAATTTGGACAAAATGCACCGAATTCTATAAAAGAAGAAGATAGAAAAACATGGAGGGGACAGGAGATCCACAAATAGAATGACAGAACCAAAATATCTGGGTACAGCTGTCTTTTCTTTAGACTGATACTCCAAACAAGGACCATGCATGGAGATAATCTAGAACCCCTGTAGAGATGTAGCCCAAGGAAGCTCAGTGTCCAAGAGGGTTCCCCAGTAATAAGAACATGGACAGTCTATGACATGAACTCATTGGCTAGCTCTTTGATCACCTCCCCATGAGTGGAGAGGAGCCTTCCAGTCCACAGAGGAAGACAATGAAACCAGTCTTGATGAGACTTGATAGACTAGGCTCAGGTGGAAGGGGAGGAGGACCTCCCCTCTCATTGGACTGGGAGAGGGGCATAGGAGAAGAAGAGGAAGGGAGGGTGGGATTGAGAGGAGATAGGAGAAGAAGCTACAGATGGAATACAAAGTAGATAAACTGTAATTAATTAAAAAATAAAAAGAGTAGATAATGAATATAATAAGATCACAGTACATGTATAAAATTCATGAAAAGGGCTCATAACTTAAAAAATACAAACTTGTATACAAATTTTTAAAGTAACACTTATTTCACTATATGTGCTTAATAAAAGAATGCTTTTAAACATATGGTAATACAAAAATTGAATAAACACATGCATAAAGCCAGACACACACACAAATTCACAGCAAATGCAATACACTTGAACAGTATAGCTTAAGACTAGAGTCAGAAGAATAAATACAAAAAACAAAAACAAAAATGTAAACTGTTAACCAATGTTTACCCCATAGCAAAAAATGATTTAACTGAATTTCAGCAAAATTTACATAGTTGAGTCTGATGATAATAAGTTTACAAGATTGAGAAGTTTTTGTAACTTAATTATCTAACAAGAGGAACATTTAGGTACAAATATATGTATGTAATACATGAACATGCAAAATATATTAAAATATACTCTACCCAAAGAGACAAACAAGGGTCATAAAAGTCATATAAAAAGACTCAGTCTCTGACATGAACTCGATGCCTGCTCCTTGATCACTTCTCCTTGATGAGATAACCCAGCCAGCCCACAAAGGAAGAGTATCCAGGAAGTCCTGATGGGACTTGATGGGTTAGGGTCAGACAGTAGGGAAGGAGAACTTCCCCTATCATTGGACTAGGTAAAAGGGATAGGGGAAGAAAAGGGAAGGAGGGTGGAACTGGTGGAGGTGAGGGAGGGAGCTACAAATGGGATGCAAAATGAATAAATTTTAAGTAATAATAATAATAAAAGTCATATAAAATATGGCTATGTTCATTAAACATTAAAATCTGTATAACCCCAATTAGTATAATGATAAAGATATATTTTAGTGGCTTTAGCTAGGGGAAAGTAAATCACAACCGATAGAATTCAAAATTGAAGAAATATATAACTTTTGCATATTGATAACTTTTACTGTGTATATAGAATGACTATTTGTCTCTATCTACAAAGTAGTATTTTAATTAAATATAATATTCTTTATCCTAGATCAAGCATCTTCTTCTATTGTGTTTTGGAATTATTTTCTATTTGTCTATGTCTACATAAAACTTTTGCATATGCTTTCCATATTTAATAATCATTACACAGTAAGAAACCACGATTCTCATCTCCTTGATTTGATCTTTGATTATACAGATGATATAGTCACATACTGAAACTTTAAGATAAAAAGATTTACTAACTGAAGAAAATCACCTTCTCTGGTAATCTTGGTGTTGAACAAGAAATTGGATTTTCTAGAAACTTTTTTTTTCTTGCTATGGTTTTGGAACTACATTCTACAGAAGAATTTCTGTATACATATTCTGCATGCTCTTTGCTGTTTTTACATGTAAAAGACATAACTGTCACTTATTATTACCATCCACTACTCTTCTCCACCTTTGTAATGGAGGAAATAAAGAGCCCTGACTGAATCAAAAGACATGCAGAAGGAAGAGTAAGATTGAAAATCACAGAGCTGCCTGAAGAACCTTAGATCTGATACCTTTTTTTCAATGATAAAAAATAAATTTTATAATAATGCATTGCTTATTTGTCACCACTTAAAAATATCTTACTTAATTCATAAATCATTTAAAGTCATAATATGTCAATGTCTTCAAAGGTCAAAATATTTAATGATTACAAAAAGGTAGAGGCAAAAACTCAAATCTATTAGTGCACCTCTCCATCATCATCACAGAAACTCCTTTTTCTATTAGATGCTAATTATTACAGATTCTCATATATGGCACCATGCATAAAACAAGGGAATGTGGAGTACTTCGCTCTAAATGAGTTATCACACCTATCCTCTCAAGGTTACAGGACCTTTGTGGAAGATGAAGCTAAAAGAGCTAGAGGAGGTTTACATTTGAAGCAAATCAGTATTTTCTGGACATAACAGGACTGTAACATTTATGAACTCATAGCAGCTGGGATTGCATGCACAAGGCTTACAAAGGATAAAGACAGCCTAACTTTTAGCAACAAACAGGAAAGGCTTCATAAAGCCCCAACTGAAGTGTTTTCAGAAATTGATAGCTGCTGAGTGAAGGAAGAATACATTTTATTGAGGGATGTGCTATCTAAATTGTTGTCTGTACTCAGGCAGATGTCTATATATACATACAAATACAGACAGCATTAACTTGACTCAGGGAGAAGAAGGGTGTTTAGGTGTTAAGAAATGAAAGTAATGGTGGGATGGAGAAAAATTGGAGAAGAAGTACATAATGAATGTGATCAAAACACATTGTATGTATGCATTAAATTCTTAAAACAACCTGCTGGATATTATATTGGTTTCTATATTCATCTCTTTGAGTGACAGGCAGAATTAATAACTCAGTTAGAAGTTTGCATTGAAAAAGAGTTCATCCCCATGGAAGCAAGTCTTACTACTTAAGGAACATAGTTAGTTTATAATAATCTGAGACATGTAAGAAAGCAGTTAACAATTTCACAAGTAAACTTCATAAGCTGAAAAGTATATTATCTCTAACATTTTCTGTGAAAACTTCAATGGTGAGTATTATGCTAATCCTAGACTCAAACAGGTAAGTGTGATACAAATACATGTTTATTTGTACAAGTAAATGCAATTTTAACACAAGAACACAGTGTTAAGTTCCTGAAAATTAGATAGATCTATAATGCTTGAATAATTAGATAGATCTATAATGCTTGAATTTCAAACACTGATTAAAGAAGACTTTATACATTTTTGGATAAAATTAAGTAATCACATGAAATTAATATAAAGTATTCAACTGAAAACTAATCCTATGTAGTAAAGATTATCATCATCTGCAACAATATCTGCATTTGACTCTCAAAATATATTAATAATTTGTTTAGGAGGTATTTAAATATAATATATATGTCAAGTTTAGAAATAAGATGCCCCCATAGCTCACTTTTATATAATCATTAAGTAAGTTAGAGGATAGGTGGTGTTGCAAGCCTTTAATTCCAGCACATGAGAGGGAGAGGCAGATGAATCTCTATGAGTTCAAGGCCACTCTGGTCTACAGAGTTCCAAGACAGCAGAGGTTGCACAGAGAAACTCTGTCTAAAAAAACAAACAAACAAAGAAAACAAAGTTTTAAAATTATTAATTTATTTATTACAATTGATTCACTTTGTATCCTTGCTGCCACCCTCTCCCTCTTCTCCTCCCATTCCCACCAACCCTCCTTCTTCTCCCCCTATTCTATTCCTTAGTCCCCTGAAAGGGGAGGACCTCCTCTCCTACTATCTGAACCTAGCCTATCAAGTCTCATCAGGGCTGGCTGCATCAACATCTTCTGTGGCCTGTCAAGAATGCACCACCCAGGGGGAGGTAATGAAAGAGCCGGCCACAGAGTTCATATCAGAGACAACACCTGTACCCCTTATTAGGAAACCCACTTGGAATCTGAGCAGTCAATGGGTTTCCCCTGAACAGAGGGTCTAGGTCCTCTCCATTCGTGTTCCTTGGTTGGATTATCAGTCTCTGCAGGCTTCCATTGGCCAAGATTTTTTGGTTCTGTTGGTCTCTTTGTGGAGCTCCTATCCCTTTCAAATCTTTCCATCTCCCCCTTCTTCCATAAGGTTTCTGGCACTTTGTCCAGATATCTGTAATGTAGTAAGTAATAACATTACTAAGGAATAATTTCAAGTTCAGATTATTCTTTCTGTATACTGTTGTTTAGCACTATAACCATTCTATATTCACAGATTCATTCTAATTTAAGGAAGAGACTAATACTGGAAAATAAAAGAAGCATTTTAATACTAGCAGGATAAGATGTAAATCAATTTAATAATACCAATTTTTATATTATATGACTATATATAATATATAACATGTGTTATAGGTATAAAATACTATATAATTTATAATACATAATAAATAGCTATATAATATGCTAATCTTCTTAAGTCACAAATGAAAGTCTTTACAAAAAAAGTATCTTGTAGCCCATGGTGGCAGCACACATCTTTAATCCCAGCACCTGCAGAGGCAGGCTGATCTCTGTGTTTGAGGCCAGCCTAGGCTACAGAATGAGTTTCAGGACAGCCAGTGCTACAAAGAGAAACCCTGTCATGAAAACAAACAAACAAAAAAAGGAAAGAAAAAAAGAAGAAAAATAAAACGACAAAAGAGCAACAAAACAAGCAAGCCAGCAAACAAACAAAACAATACAAAAAAACAGCAAGAACCCCCAAACAGGTATTTTGCGGTCTTCCATGTCAGAATATGCAGACGTCCCAGATAGCTCCAAAGTGTCAGAGAGGACTGCTTGATTTCTTATTACTTTGTGTTTCAAAAAGTGTCTTGCTGGACCTGCATATGTAATTCAGAGAACTGAATGCCTCAGTCACCAGAGTACATGGATTCCAGGTGTGTGCAACCACACATGGCCTAGCGTCATTCCAGGCAAGCTCTGTCTATAGTATCTTTCATTTTGGAAGATGAAAAAGTCCTGGCTACCACCAGCACCACTCAAAACAAATGTGGCTTCTCTAGCTAATTCATTCATTCATTCATTCATTCATTCA
Organism: Meriones unguiculatus; assembly: GCF_030254825.1. Lineage (NCBI taxonomy): Eukaryota > Metazoa > Chordata > Mammalia > Rodentia > Muridae > Meriones > Meriones unguiculatus. The sequence continues at coordinate 114,480,647 of NC_083369.1, read as the reverse complement.
TTCATTCATTCATTCGTGTATTTATTTTAAAATGTCTCATGAAGCTCAGCCAGGCTGTGAACTTGTTTATATATCTGAGGGTGACCTTGACCAACTGGTTCTTTTCCTCTGCCACTTGGGTACAGGGATTAAATACAGGTGTTACCATGCCCTTGGCTGTTTTACCTTAATACATAAGAAATAGTTGCTCATGATAAAAAAGAAAAAAAGTTAGGTATTGTGGCATACTTTTAATCTCAGTAAATGGGAAGCGGTGGCAGAAAGATATCTATGAGTTCTATCTATCTCTATCTATAAGCTAGCCCGGTCTACACAAAGACATTCAAGTCAGCCAAGGATAGATGGTGAGATCTTGGATCAACACAAAGCAAAACAAAACACCCATTTCTCCCTTTCTCCCATGACACACAAACCAAAACAATAATTTTTATGGAGATGATTCTTGGCCATTTGGGAAGAATTCATTTGCCAGGAAACACCAACCCCATTCTTCTGCTGGATCCAGCTCATGGCTTCCTTGCTGATGCTGTATTTGGCTCAAGACAGCTCTTGCTGTTTCTTTACTTCTGTGGTGAATACTAACTTACTGCACCACACAGAAGTCCAGGCCATGGGTCCCAATGCATGAGTTGTATTTGATGCCCAATATTTTTTTTTTTTTTTTTTCTGGACTCCCAACCCAAGTTCTTTTCCAACTCATGTAACTGCATTTCTGCCTGTCTCCAGGATTCCTCATGCCTTCACCCTGTGGACTAAGCAGTGAATGGTCATCATCGATTCTCATAATGCCAAAGAACCTGACATCTGTAATCCAGCATTTGAGAAGCACCTGATCTCTAAAATCTGATCTCTAAAAAATAAATCAAAACACAACAAAAAGTTACAGCAAAAATAACAATAACAACAGCAATAGCAAAAATCTGCTTTTATCTACGTATGGTGTTACTGGCCTGTAATCACAATCCCAGGGCAGTGGAGACAGGAGGATCAGGAGCTCACGCCAAAATTAGATACATGGGCAGTTCCAGGCCCAACCTGGGCTACATAGAACTTATCAAAAAAGAACCCAAAGAAACAAACGAGATATACATTCATGAGAGATGGAAAGGGAAACATGCAGTGAGAACAAAGAAAGTGAAAAAGGAGGAGCAGCATCCAAGAGGTGTGTGGGAAGGGTTCCCTGAGATTGGATAGGGAATCTTGCAAGAGCAGAACAAGTATTGGTGAGGAGAGGCTGGACTATAGTGTTAGAGAGCACAGAAGCACTTGGCATGCAGTATCATAGGAGGGATAGTCAGCAGAGGTTTCTGAACGTTAGAACAAACAGGAGATTTTAAACTGCCAAGGACAGGGGAGATATGTCAATGGTTAAAAGCATTTTCTGCACAACCTGATATTAATTAGACCCATGAAACTAAAGCTGCATCCAGCAGTGGAAGTTTTAGATGGAAAGAATGCTCACAAGCCAGCTAACCTGGGGTATGCAAAAGGAACAAGCAAGACCCTGATTCAAAACAAGACGGACTGAGACAAACAAGTCCAAAAAAGTCATCCTCTGAGTTTTACACTTGTGCTCTGGAACACACATCCATTCTCACTATTCCCCCCCACACACATACACAAACACACACACTCTCTCTCTCATACACATTATTTCAAGGAAGCATGCAAAATTGTCCTTCTTCCTCTTCCTAGCTATGATGTGAGCCCTGTAATGTCAGAGTTCATCTTATATCTACTTAGAGAATTGCAAAATGTCTATCAAACTATAATCCTAAATAAATTTTAGGAATAAGTACATGAATTCACATGCATGCTCATGAAAGACAACACAGGGATAAACAAAACAAAAATACTCACTGATTTTCAAACCATCTGACTTGGCTTTCCAACACTTTTTTCCAGCTAACACATGTGCCACTTTGAACAGATGTGTGACACGTGAGGCTAAATGATTCATTCATCTAATGTTTACAAAAGGGCCTCACTGTATCAGTGGAGAGCTGCTTATACATAGAGAGATGGCCTGAAACTGTGAAATATACCAATTTTACATGTCCATGTATGATGAAGTGTAGTTTACAAATTGGATACAATAAGCTAAAAACTCACAGAAACAATTAACACTGGATTATAACAAAATTTAATGAATATGATCTCTCCCTCCATCTATATTATTTTATTATACATATCTTTCACTCCCAGCTGATTACAGGTAAGTGAACTGACAGAAAAGGAGACCATAGGTAAAGTAAGAGGGAGATTGCTATGACAACTCTGAATTGCTATTCTGTAAGATAAATGAGAGTATACTTTTATTATTGCATTACCTGACAATTGCAGACATTAATGCTGCTTCCTTTTCTTTCCTTTTCTTCTCCTTTTGAAAGTATCTCATATAATTTTGTTGACTGAGGCAAGAAGGTAGGAACCTATAGTTGTTATAACAAAAGTTGTATTTTATTATGCTGAGGTCATCACACAATGTTCACAGTCTAACTTCCTGCAATCTAACTTCCTAACTACCATCCTAAGCCTACATCCCTAAGGCTGCACACCTGTGTGACAACTCTCAACCAAAGGTCTAGGCCAGTCTCTTACAAAAGTCTCCAGTTTGAATGTCAGGATGCCAAAGAAGACTCTCTTGCTGAAGAGATCAAGGTCACCTGCACAGTGTCTTCAACTCTCCTGAAGATGTGAGGAGCAGAGCATTGCTCTTGGCCTCTACTTATATTCTGTCAAGTGTGATTCATGGAGTTCTAGAGCTCTGTCCAGTTACCTTGAGTGAGTGATGTCACTGGGTTCTGGTTATCAGGTGCAGACTTGGGTGTAGTGGGGTTCCAGACTAAGCTATTAACATGACTAAGAGGCATTTTTTAAAACTTTTTATTTATTTTTATTTTTTTATTAATTATAGTTTATTCACTTTGTATCCCCCCATAAGCCTCTCCCTCCTCCCCTCCCGGTCCCACCCTCCCTTCCCCTTATTCTCACATGCCCCTCCCCAAGTCCACTGATAGGGGAGGTCCTCCTCTCCTTCCTTCTGATCTTAGTCTATCAGATCACATCAGAAATAGCTGCATTGTCATCTTCTGTGACCTGGTAAGGCTGCTCTCCCCTCAGGGCATTTTTAAAAATTATGTTCACCATCACAATGCTGGCCTCCTACCTCCTATGTAGCCTAGGGTTACCTCAACACAATTTAGCTGATATGATCTAAGACTAGGCAGTAAAAACCTGATATTTAGAAACTGGTGATGTGGCTGAGTTAATAGAGTACTTGACTAACATGCATAAAGCCACATGTTCAAATCTGAGGTACCATATAACCAGATGGAATGATTAATTCTAATATTCTCAATACTCAAAAGGCAGAGGGAGAACTGCTGCAAGTTCAAGGCAAATCAAGGCTACATAGTAAATTCTAGAATAGCTTGGCCTATAGATTGGAACATTTAGTGGGGGTGGGGCTGGGTAGGGTGGAGGTAGGGATGGGGAAGATATGGCTATGACAGAAGTTCTCTTCTTATTTCTCTAAAGATAAATATTATTGCTGTGAGTGACAACTGGAAAAATCACTCACTCATCAACTCAACATCACACATCACTGTTGTGTGCACCATGTAAGCACAGAAACATTTTATATTAGTCTTGAGTCTTTAGGTCATAGAGACATCTACATTTTCAGGATTGGATCTCTTGTATTCCATGCCAACCTCAAACCTGCTGTATAGCTAAAGGTTGACAACCTCATCCTCCTGTGGTCAGTCTCAAGAATAGGTAATACACAAGTGAGTCACTGTGTCAAGCAAAAATGCATTAATTCAGGATTTTAAAGAGAATGAAATATTTTCAGAATGATATTGACCTAAAGAAAAAGGGGTGGTGGTGGTGGTGGTGGTGGTGGTGGTGGTGGTACATTCTTTTAATCATCATGCTTGAGAGACAGAGGCAAATGGATCTATTTGAGCTTGAGGACAGCCTGGTCTACAGAGCAAGTCCAGTACAGCCAATGCTGTCTCAAAAAAAAAAAAAAAAAAAAAAAAAAACTCAAATATGGGAGACTGAGGTAGGGGGATTTCTAGATCAGTTTCATAGTGAATTCCATGACAGTTTAGGTAATAAAAATAAACCCTGTTATTCATACATACTTAAGCACACATACACACAAACACAAACATCTAAATTTAGGTTCTCTATATGACAGAAGATATGCTGCAATTGACTTAATGAGTGTGGCTTATTTCACTTAATGTAGTGATCCCCAGGGCCATCCATTTTCTTACAAAAGTCATCATTAAAAATAAGTACAGTTAACAACAGCCAAACAAATAGAGACATGGGTAGAGGCATAATTAATGGCATATAGAGAGGAACTGAACAAAAAATAGAAGATATGGAAAGACAGGAATCCACATTCAAACAGATGAAGAAAATGGTGCAAGACATGAAAACAGAATTAGAATCAATAAAGAACACACAAGCAAGGAAAACCCTTGACCTGGAGAACATAGGAAAAACATCAGGAACCAGAAAGGCAAGCATCATCAATAGAATACAAAAGATGGCAGAGAGAATCTCAGAAGATGAAGATATACTTGCAGAAATTGATACTTCTCTCAAAAAAGTAAAATTTGAAAAGTTCCAAACAAAAAGTATCCAAGAAATCAAGGACACCATGAAAAGACAAAATCTAAGAATAATAGTAATAGACCAAAAAGAAGATTCCAGGTTTCAAGTTCCAGAAAATATTTTCAAGAAAATCATAGAAGAATATTTTTTCCAACTTAATAAAAGATGTCCATAAACACACAAGAGGCCCACTGAACATCAGATAGACTAGACCAGAAAAGAAAGTACTTAACTCACAAAATAAATAAAACACTAAAACTACAGAACAATGAAAAAACTATTAAAAGCAGCAAGGAAAAATAACCAAGCAACATATAACAGTAAATCTACAAGAATCACACCAGACTTCTCAACAGAAACTAAAAAGATAGAAGGGCCAGAGCATGGAAGATGGTGGTGGCTAGTGTGAAGCTTAGCTGAAGGGGAGAGGACCTGCAACACGAAAATTGGTGAGTGAAGGGGCTGATCAACCCAGAACAGAGTTAGCTAGACTTCCAGGAACAAATAGACTAACTATGATCTGAGTCCATCTAGAATCAGGTCATGGCAGACTCCTCCGGGAGGAGACACCACAAGAAGGGATCCCCTGGCACTGCCCCGCACCCAATACCCTACTTCCACTTCAGAGGAGGCAGTAGGCATCCAGCAGAATCTGCCACAGACCACACTGTCTGTATCCCAGCCCCAGTGAGAGCTGCAGCTCCCACCAAAACAAACAAACAAACAAACAAACAAAAAACCAACCGAGATCTGGGCTGAGAAAACCCAATCCTTTTGGCCACTCCCCCGAATCAAGAACGCTGCCATAACTCTGCTCCAGCAGAGCAGAAGGATAGACAGGCACACAGTGGCTTCACAGCGCCTGGACCCCAGTGCTACCGGCTGCTCTTAGCATACAAACTTCAGCTCGGGATCTGGGACTGTGGTCATTCAACATGTCCTGAGACTCTCCCCGGTCCAGCGCAATAAGGACTAGAGCCACGTCCTAGCAACGGCGGCCCCCAGGCCCTTGGCAGAGAAACCCCAGCTCAGGATCAGGACTGAGAAGTCCCAACTCCTCCTGGCACTGCCCTTAGAGCACCACCATAAGCTTGCCCTAGCTGAGGGGAAGGTCAGAGGGGAAGGACAGAGAGGCAGCCTGCCACAGGACACAGCACCCCCTCTCCAGCTCACCCAACTGCCCCTGGCAGAGAAACCTGAGTTCTGGATCTGAGGACACTCAACCCTAACTTGTACTCTCCTGGAATAAGCAAATATAGGTTCTACCGCTAGGATGCTTCTGGCAAAGATCTGGGCCTGGGATCTGAGATTGAGAACACTCAACCCAACTCCTTCCTGCACTACCCCGGGACTAGCCAACATAACCCCTCCTGGCAGAGGGAAAGGATAGAGAGGCAGCACACAGGACAGGTGGACACCGAGTCCTGCTACCACAGTGCCAAAGAGCTGACTCTTAGCCTACATGAGCATTTTCCGCAGCAGGACCAAATTGGAGAGTAGAGAGCAAGGGGAACCCCTGTGAATTCCAACTGGTCCTGCAAGGGAGTGAGTGAGCCTTCTAGGGAGAGTTTGCCCCAGACCCAGGGCCTCTCCATATAAGCAACCAGAAGAGATCCCTTAAATCCACACCCCTAGTGTGGGCATGATAGGGATTCTTGGGATACTGACCCCAACACTGAAGCCTTTGCCTTGTGGGTCCACCAGTGTAATCTAGGCAAACAATCCCTGGATCCCAGACAAAACTGCATACTAGTTTGGCCTGTAGGCCACTGCAATAGTCAGAGAATCTACGAATGCACACTGCGCCCACTAAAAGCACATGCGAATAGCGCCAGCATCACATTCCTTACTTAGATAAAACTGAAACCACAACGCACACTCCCAAACCAGTGAACCTCTCTCACCTTCCTGAAAAAACAGTCCAGAAAACAGAAAGAGACAATCATAGCCTGAACTACAAACTTGAGGAACAAACAGTGAGGGTTATAAATAACCAGATGGCTAGAAGCAGACTTAGGAACACACCCAACAAAAATCAGGACATAATGACCTCACCAGTAACCCCACAAACCAATGGACACATCAATTCAGTAGATATGCAAGAAAACGACCTCAAAACTATGTTTCTCCAGCTATTAGAGGCCCATAAAGATGAAATGAACAAAGCCCTCAGAGAAATAGCCAAAGAAATCGAGATGAACAAAGAGAAAATAGAGCTCTCAGAGAAATGACCACAAAAATTGAGGCAAACAAAGAGGAAATGAACAAAGCCCTCAATGAAATGTCCACACAAATTAAGGCAAATAAAGAAGAAATAAACAAAGCTCTCATAGAAATAAAGGCAAATACAGCCAAAGAAGTAGAGGCACAGTTAGTGTTATATAGAGAGGAAACGGACAAAAAAAAAAAAAAAAAAAAAAAAAAACAGAAGCCATCATTGAAAAGCAGGACTCCATATTCAATCAGATGAAGGAAATGGTGCAAGACATGAAAACAGAATTAGAAGCAATAAAGAAAATGCAAATAGAGAAAAAACTGGAGCTGGAGACCATAGAGAAAAAATCAGGAACTACAAAGTTAAGCATCACCAATAGAATACAAGAGATGGAAGAAAGAATCTCAGGAGCCAAGATACACTTGCGGAAATTGACACGTCTCTCAAAGAAAAAATAAAATTAGAAAAGTTCCAAACACAAAATATCCAAGAAATCAAGGACACTATGAAAAGACAAAATCTAAGAATAATAGGAGTAGAAGAAAAAGAAGACATCAGGCTCAAAGGTCTGAAAAACATTTTCAAGAAAGTTTTCCCAACTTAAAGAAAAGAGATGTCAATAAACATACAAGAGGCTTACAGAACACCAAGTAGACTAGACCAGAAAAGAAATTCTTCATGTCACATCATAGTCAAAACACTGAACCTACAGAACAAAGAAAAACTTCTAAAAGCAGCAAGGGAAAAAGGCCAAGTAACATATCAGAATCACACCAGATTTCTCAACAGAAACTATGAAAGCCAAAGGGCCTGGACAGAAATCATGCAGTCCTTAAGGGACAACAGATTACAACCCAGACTACTATACCCAGCAAAAATTTCAATCAACATAAACAGAGAATTCAAAATATTCCATGACAAAATCAAATTTAAACAATATCTACATAGTAACCCAGCTCTACAGAAGTTACTAGAAGGGAAACTCCAAACCAAAGAAAACAACTACATGTAGGGAAACAGAGGAAATAGATAACTACACAACAACAACAACAACAAAAAAAAAGCAATGAAACTCAGGGACACCACCAACCCCACATCAAAAGTAAGTAACAATTGTTGGTCACTAGTATTTATCAACATCAACGGACTCAACTCCCCAATAAAAAGATACAGACTAATAGAATGGTTCCAGAAACAGGATCCAACATTCTGTTGCATCCAAGAAACACACCTATGCAACAAAGATAAACACTACCTCAGAGTAAAGGGCTGGAAAAATATTTTTCAAGCAAATGGACACAGAAAACAAGCTGGAGTAGCCATCCTAATATCTAATAAAATAGACTTTCAAACCAAGTTAATTAAAAAATATGAGGAAGGCCACTATATTCTCATCAAAGGAAAAAAATCCACCAAGAGGACATCACAATTTTGAATATCTATGCCCCAAATACAAGAGCACCTACATTCGTAAATGAAACAGTGTTAAAGCTTAAATCATACATTGATCCTCATACCTCAATAGTGGGAGACTTCAACACTCCACTCTCATCAAGGGATAGATCAATTAGACAGAAAACAAATAGGGAAATAAAAGCACTCACGGAGTCCCTAAATAAAATGGACCTAATAGACATCTACAGATTTTTTTCACCCAAACTCAAAAGAGTATACCTTCTTTTTAGCACTGCTTGGAACCTTCGCCAAAATAGAACATATAGATGGTCATAGAGCAAGCCTCAACAGATACAAAAAGATTGAAATAATCCCTTGTATTCTATCTAACCACCATGGACAAAAGCTGGAATTCAACAACAACAGAAATAACGATAAGCCGACACGCACATGGAAACTGAACAACTTGATACTCAATGACAGCTGGGTTAAGGAAGAAATAAAGAAATTAAAGACTTCCTAGAATTCAATGAAAATGAAGGCACAACATGCCCAAATTTATGGGACACATTAAAAGCAGTGTTCAGAGGAAAATTTATAGCACTAAGTGCCTTCAAGAAGAAATTCGTAACATCACATACAAACACCTTAATGGCCCAACTGAAAACCCTAGAAAAAAAAGAAGCAGATACACCCAAGAGGAGCAGAAGGCTGGAAATAATAAAACTCAGGGCTGAAATCAATCAATTAGAAACAAATAAAACTATTCAAAGAATCAAAGAAACAAAAAGCTGGTTCTTTGAGAAAATCAACAAGATAGACAAACCCTTAGCCAAACTAACTAAAAAACAGAGAGAATCTATCTAAATCAGCAAAATCAGAAATGAAAAGGGTATCATAACTGCAGACACTGAAGAGATTCAAACAATCATTACGTCATACTATAAAAGCCTATATGTCACAAAATTTGAAAATCTAAATTAAATGGACAATTTTCTTGATAGATTCCATCTTCCAACATTAAGTAAAGATCAGGTAGAAAGAATGAATATCCCTATATCCCCCAAGGAAATTGAAGCAGTCATTAACAATCTCCCCTCCAAAAAAAAAGCCCTGGGCCAGATGGTTTCAGCACAGAATTCTACCAGACATTCAAAGAAGTGCAAACACCAATTCTCCTCAAACTATTCCACAAAATAGTTACAGAAGGAACATTACCAAACTCATTCAATGAAGTGACAGTCACCTTGCTACCTAAACTATACAAAGACCCAACAAAAAAAAGAGAACTTCAGACCTATCTCTCTTATGAACATTGACGCAAAAATACTCAAAAAAATACTTGCAAACCGAATCCAAGAACACATCAAAGATGTCATCCACCAAGACCAAGTAGGCTTCATCTCAGGCATGCAAGGGTGGTTGAACATATGTAAATCCATCAACGTAATTCACCACATAAACAAACTGAAAGAGAAAAACCACATGATCATCTCCTTAGATGCCGAAAAAGCATTTGACAAAGTCCAACACCCATTCATGTTTAAAGTCTTGGAGAGATCAGGGATACAAGGCACATACTTAAACATAGTAAAGGTAATATGCAGTAAGCCTATATCCAACATCAAACTCAGTGGAGAGAAACTTAAATCAATCCCACTGAAATCAGGGACAAGACAAGGCTACCCACTCTCTCCATATCTCTTCAACATAGTACTTGAAGTCCTAGCTAGAGCAATAAGACAACTAAAAGAGATCAAGGGGATACAAATTGGAAAGGAAGAGGACAAAGTGTCACTATTTGCAGATGATATGATAGTATACATGAGCGACCCCAAAAATTCAACCAGAGAACTCCTTCAGCTGATAAACACCTTCAGCAAAGCGGCAGGATACAAAATCAACTCAAAAAAATCAGAAGCCCTCCTATATACCAAAGACAAAAAGGCTGAGAAAGAAATTAGGGAAACAACACCCTTCACAATAGCCACTAATAACATAAAGTACCTTGGGGTGACACTAACCAAGCAAGGGAAAGACCTGTTTGAGAAAAACTTCAAGTCTCTGAAGAAAGAAATTGAAGAAGATATCAGAAGATGGAAACATCTCTTGTGCTAATGGATTGGTAGGATTAACATTGTCAAATGGCTATACTGCCAAAAGCATCTACAGATTCAATGCAATTCCCATCAAAATATCAACTCAATTCTTTACAGACCTTGAAAAAGAGTTTCTCAGCTTCAGAATCTCCAAAATAATCCTGTACAACAACAGATCATCTGGAGGTATCTCCATCCCCCATCTCAAGCTGTTCTACAGAGCAATAGTAATAAAAACTGCATGGTATTGGCATAAAAACAGGAAGGATGATCAATGGATCTGAATAGAAGACCCAGAAATAAACCCACACACCTGTGAATACTCGATTTTTGACAAAGAATCCAAAACCATTCAATGGAAAAAAGACAGCATCTTCAACAAATGGTGCTGGTCCAACTGGCTGTCTACATGCAGAAAAATGAAAATAGATACATACTTATCACCCTGCACAAAACTAAAGTCTAAGTGGATCAAAGACCTCAACATAAAACCAGATACTCTAAATCTGTTAGAAGAAAAAGTGGAGAACACCCTTGAACTTATTGGCACAGGAGACAACTTCCTGAACAGAAGACCAACAGCACAGGCTCTAAGAGCAACAATCAATAAATGGGACCTCATGAAACTGAAAAGCTTCTGTAAAGCAAAGGACATTGTCATCAATACAAAATGACTGCCTACAGATTGGGAAATAATCTTCACCAACTCTTTATCTGACAGAGGGCTAATATCCAGTATATACAATGAACTAAATAAGCTGAAAAGCAGCAAACCAAGTAATCCAATTAAAAAATGGGGAACAAAGCTAAACAGAGAATTCTCGACAGAGGAATATTGAATGCCAGGGAAACACTTAAAGAAATGCTCATCTTCATTAGCCATTAGGGAAATGCAAATCAAAACGACCCTGAGAACTCACCTTACACCCATCAGAATTGCAAAGATGAAAAACTCAAGTGACAACACATGCTGGAGAGGTTGTGGAGAAAGGGGAACCCTCCTCCACTGCTGGTGGGAATGTAAACTGGTACAACCACTTTGGAAGTCTATCTGGCACTTTCTCAGACAATTAGGAATAGTGCTTCCTCAAGACCCAACTATACCACTGCTAGGTATATACCCAAAATTTGCTCAAGTACCCAACAGGGATATTTGCTCAACCATGTTTATAGCAGCTTTATTTGTAATAGCCAGAACCTGGAAACAACCCAGATGTCCATCAATGGAGGAGTGGATACAGAAATTGTGGTATTTTTACACAATAGAAATCTCCTTAACAATCAAAAAAGAGGAAATCATGAAATTTGCAGTCAAATGGTGGGATCTAGAAAAGATCATTCTCAGTGAAATATCCCAGAAAGAGAAAGCCAAACATGATATATACTTGCTTATCTAGACCTATACGATATGATATACATAATGAAATCTATACACCTAAAAAGATAATCAAGAGAGCAGACATGGGGTAAGATGATCAATCCTCATTTAGAGAAACAGATGAGATGTGCATTGAACATATGACAGGAGTCTATCGCAGAAGGCATCTGAAAGACTCTGCCTAGCAGTGTTTCAAAGCAGACACTAAGCTCTGAGACTGACATTCAACCAAGGACCATGTATGCATATAACCTAGAACCTCTGCTTGGATGTAGCCTGTGGTAGCTCAGTAAACAATTGGTTTCCCATAATAAGGGGAACAAGGACTATTTATAACAGGAACTCAATGGCTGGCTCTTTGACCTCCCCACCCCCAAGGTAGGAGTAGTCCTGTTAGGCCACAGAGGAGGACTTTGTAGCCAGTCCTGAAGATTCCTGATAAAACAGGGTCAGATGAATGGGGACAAGGTCCCCCCCATCAGTGGACTTGGAAAGGGGCAGGGTAGAGATGAGGGAGGGAGGGTGGGATTGGGAGGGAATGAGGGAGCGGGATACAGCTGGCATACAAATTTAATAAAATGTAACTAATAAGAAAAAAACTAATATTATAAAAAATTAGAAGATAAAATATGATTTTTTAAATGTTTTAATATTAACATATGTAAAATATCTCTACTGTAAGATTTATTTAATATTTCTTCCAAACTTGTAGAAATTGGAATAAATTTTAATATTTAAAAAAAGAAGGGCCAGAGCAGATGTCATGCAGACTCAAAGAGACCACAGATGCCAATCCTGACTATTATACCCAGCAAAGATTTCAATCAACATAGAATGAGAAAAGAAAATATTCTATGACAAAACTAAACTTATAAAATATCTACACAACAATCTAGCCGTACAGAAGATACTAGAAGGACAACTCCAATTCAATTATTAAAACTACACCAAAGAAAATGCAGGATAAAGACAACTACAAACACACACACACACACACACACACACACACACAAAATTAAATGAAAACATCATCGAAACACAGTAAAACCACCAACTCCAAAATTAAAGGAACAAGCATTCATTGGTCACTATCATCTATCAACATCAAGGGACTCAACTCTCAAATAAAAAAACACAGACTAACAGAATGGTTGCAGAATCAGGGTCCAACATTCTGCCGCATCCAACAAACAGGCCTCTGCAACAAAGATAAACACTGTCTCAGAGATAAAGGAGTAGAAAAATGTTTTTCAGGCAAACTGATCCAGAAAAAAAAAAAAGCTGTGATCACTATCCTAATATCTAATAAAATAGAATTTTCACCAAAAATAGCAAAAAAAAAAAAAAAAAAAAAAAAAAAAAAAAAAAATGAGGAAGGGCACATCATTCTTTTCGAAGTGAAAATCTACCAGTGGACATCACAGTCCTGAACATCTATGCTCCAATTACAAAAGCACCTGCATTCCTAAATGAAACATTATTCAAGCTTAAATCACACATCAACCCCAATATCATAATACTGGGAGATTCAACATCTTCAACATCCGACTTTCACCAAGGGACAGATCATTTAGACAGAAGCTAAATAGGGATTAATGGCACTTACAGAGGTCCTAAATCAAATGGACCTAAAAGATATCTACAGAACTTTTCACCCAAATTCAGAAGTATATACCTTCATTTTAGCACCTCATGGAACCTCCTCATAAATTGACCATATAGTAGAGCAGAAAGCAAGCCACAATAGATACAAGAAAATCAAAATAATCCCTTGCATCCTCTCATACCATCATGCCTAAAACTAGTTCTCAACAACAACAGAAATAACAAAAATCCTACATACATATGGAAACTATTCTCTGCTCAATGGCAGCTTGGTCAGGGAAGAAATGAAAGAAGAAATTAGAAACTTTCTAAAATTTAATGAAAATGAAGGTACAACTTACTGAAACTTATGGAACACAGTGATAGCCAAGCTATGAGGAAAGTTCATAGCACTGAGTTCCTCCAGAAAGAAGATGGAAACATCACATACCAGCAACTAAGTGGCACAAGTAAAAGCCCTTGAAAAAAAATAAGCAGACACACCCAAGAGGATTAGATGATTGTAAATAATCAGATTCAGAGCTGAAATCATTGAATTAGAAACAAAGAAAACAATACAAAGAATTAATGAAACCAAGAGCTGGATCTTTGAGAAAATCAACAAGATAGACATACCATTAGCCAAATTAACTAAAAGACAGAATCTGTCCAAATCAACAAAATCAGAAACAAAAAAGGGGGACATAACAACAGACACCAAGGAAATCCAAAAAAATCTTTAGGTCTTACTACAAAAGCATATATACTGCAAAATTTGAAAATCTAAATGAAATGGGCTATTTTATCGACAAGTTCAATTTATCAAAATTAAATAAAGATCAGGTAAATAGATGGGATAGCCCTATATCCCCCAAGGATATAGAAGCACTCATCAAAAGTCTTCCTTCCAAAAAAAGCCCACGAGCAGATGACTTTAGCATAGAATTCTACCAGACCTTCAGAGATTAGCTCACTCCATTTCTCTTCAAATTTTCCACAAAATAAAAACAGAAGGAACATTACCAAACTCATTCTATGTAGCCACAGTAATCTTGATACCTAAAGAAGACATGCACCCTACAAAAAAGAAAAATTCAGACCTATCTCTCTTATGAACATTGATGCAAAAAAAACTCAATAAAAATCTTGCAAACTGAATCCAAGAACATATAAAAGATATCATCTACTATGACCAAGTGGGCTTCATCCCAGACAAGCCTGGGTGGTTCAATATATGGAAATCCATCAATGTAATTCACCATATTAAAAAAAAACTGAAACAGAAAAACCACATGATCATCTCCTTAGATGCCGAAAAAGCATTTGAAAAAATCCAACACAAATTTAAGTTTAAAGTCCTGTAGAGATCAGGGATACAAGGCACATACCTATACACAGTAAAGGCAATATACAGGAAGCCTATAGCCAACATCAACTAAACAGAGAGAAACTTAAATCAATCCCACTGCAATCAGGGAAAATTAAGGCTGTCCACTCTCTCCATATATTTTCAATGTAGTACTTGAAGGCCTAGCTAGAGAAATGAAACAACTAAAGGAGATCAAGGGGATAAAAATCAGAAAGGAAGAAGTCAAAGTATGACCATTTGCAAATGATATGATAGTATAGATGAGTGATACCAAAAATTCAACCAGAAAACTCCTTCAGCTGATAAACACTTTCGGCAATGTGGCTGGATACAAAATTGACTCAAGAAAACCAGTAGCCATCCTTTATACAAAAGACAAAAGGGCTGAGAAAGAAATTAGGGAAACTACACACTTCACAACAACCACTAATAACATAAAGTACTTTGGTGTGACTCTAGCCAAGCAAGTGAAAGACCTGTTGTACAACAGATCATCTGGAGGTATTTCCATCCCTGATCTCAAGCTGTATTACAGAGCAATAGTAATAAAAACTGGATGGTATTGGAATAGAAACAGAATGGTAGATCAATGGAATCAAGTAGAAGACCCAGAAATAAAGCCACACACGTATGGTTACTTGATTTTTTTACAAAGAAGCCAAAACCATACAATGTAAAACAGACAGCATCTTCAACAAATGGTGCTGCTCTAACTGGATGTCTCATGTAGAAAACGCAAATAGATCCATATTTATCACCCAGCACAAAACTAAAGTACAAATCTATGAAAGACCTCAACATAAAGCTGGACATACTAAATCTGCTAGAAGAAACAGTGGGGAAAAGCCTTGATCTCATCTGCACAAGAGACAACTTCCTGGACAGAACACCAACAGCACGGGCTCTAAGAGCAACAATCAATAAATGGGACCTCATGAATCTGAAAAGCTTTTGTAAAGCAAAAGACATCATCATCAGAACAAAACAACAGCCTACAGACTGGGAAAGGATCTTCACCAACCCTATAACTGACAGAAGGCAAATATACAATACAAAAAGAACTAAATAAATTAAAAAGCAAGAAACAAATAATCCAATTAAAAATGTGGTACAGAGCTAAACAGAGAATTCTCAATAGAGGAATATCGAATGGCAGAGAAACAATTAAGGAAATGTTTACTGTCCATAGTCATCATTGAAATGCAAATATAAATGTCCCTGAGATTTTACCTTACACCCAACAGAATCGTAAATATCAAAACTCACATACAATATATGATGGAGAGGATGTAGAGAAAGGAGAACCCTCCTCCATTGCTGGGGGGATTGTAAACTTGTACAACCACTTTGGAAATCAACCTGGTTCTTTCTCAGACAATTAGGAATAGTGCTTCCTCAAGATCTAGCTATACCACTCCTAGTCCAAAAGATGTTCAACAAGGACGTTTGTTCAATCATGTTTGCACCACTTTATTCATAATAGCCTTGAACCTGGAGAAATGGATACAGAAACTATGTTCCTCAACGGAGAAATGGATACAGAAATTATGGTGCATTTACACAATAGATACTACTCAGCAATTAAAAAGAAGGAAATAGTGGGATCTAAAAAAGATCATCCAGAGGGAGGTATTCCAGAAGCAGAAAGACTCAGAGGGTATATACTCATTTATAAGTGAGTATTAGACATGCAATATGAGATAAACATACTAAAATCTGTACACCTAAAAAGCTAAACAAGAAGGAGGACCCTGGGTAAGATCATCAATCCTCACTCAGTAAAACAAAAGAGATGGACAAAGAAAGTGGGAGAAAATGGGGAACAAGAAGGGCATTTGAAAGGCTTTGGCATGGAGCACGTCTCGCCCCTGGGGGCAATGGTCTCCTGAACCTACTCAGACCTCGGACACCACCACTGCTAGTTCTAGAACTGACGCAGGATGTTCCAACGAGGGGGTTAAGGCTTCTCATAATATTTCCTATAAGCCCACACCTGTTTGTCTATATCCCCCATTTTTATTCATTATTAGCCAGATAGAGCCAAGTAATTGTGGTAATGATACTTGCTTTTTTGCCCAATGCTGGAATGCTAGTAAATTTAGGTATGCCCTGGTTACTCGCATGCCTCACTGGGTGCCTGTGCCCGTTGATGCCCCTCACGCTATGACTCTCTTCAGACAGAAAAGGGATCTTGGAACTATAGCCACCATTGTTACTACCATCTCATTGGCGGTTGTTGGAGCTACCACCGGGGCACTAGCCATGAGTCATACTGGGCAGACTGCTCAGACCCTGAATAATCATTTAGCCAATGTAGCTCATGCCTTAGTTGTACATAAAGGAATTAATGCTCAACTAAAAGGAATCTTGATGGTGTTCAATCAGAGGATTGACCTCATGCAGGAGCAAATTGATACCCTATGGCAAATCGCTCAACTTGACTATCAATGAAAATATGCTGGACTTTGAGTCACTAGCATATAACATGAGAATTTTTCCTGTGCTGCAAATCTGTCTAAACAATTGTCGAGCTATATTTTAGGTAATTGGACTGGAGAATTCGATACTACGATGGAGCAGCTGAGAGTGGCCATTGTCACAGTAAATTCTACCAGAGTGGACGCAGGACTAGCCACAGGATTATCAACATGGATTGCTGCAGCCATGAATCATCTGAAGGAATGGGCGGGCATGGGAGCGTTAGCAGGCCTTCTGGTGTTGGTCTCCTTGGTTTGCCTGTGGTGTATATGCAAGATTAGAGTCTCACAACAGTGTGATGCAGCCATGATCATTCAGGCCTTTACAGCCATTGAAGCAGGACATTCTCCTCAAGCATGGTTGGATACTATAAAAAGCTAAAATGATACACTCAGGATGCGAGGCTAAGCACTGCACTCAGGGTCAGCCGCTTTGGACCCAGAGAAGAGCATGTCTGATTGCATGCGGGTTGATGCCCCAGGTCCCGCCTCTGAGAAAAAGGTATTGGACAGGTCTGATGCTCTTTGGGTGGATGACACCTAAATGAACATCGGTACAAAGTCCCAATTTATTTCTAATATCAGAGATCAGACCTCTACTCTTGCCTGATGCGTCTAAAACAAAAAGGGGGAACTGTAGAGAGCTGCGGAATGCTATGCCTTAAAGATGGAGCTGGTTTCTGCCTTCCACCTTCCCGATGGTGAGTGCTCTCTGTCACGAACAATTCCACATTTGGCTAAGGCTGAGGATCTGGCTTGCTTCCATGTATGTGGACCTATCTGCATTGCCCCCGTGGCACGCCTGGGTTGGCTACCCAGAGGCTATTTAAGCTGTGGGCTGGCTTTTCCCAGGGTCCGAGGATTGTTCAAGGTTCCTGAATAAACTGCATTGAAAAAAAAAAAAAAAAAGAAAGGCTTTACCAAGCAAGGTATTAAAGCAATTGCTGAGACTCATAGCCAAACTTTGGGCAGAGTGCAGGGAATCTTATGAAAGAGTGGGAAGATAGAAAGACCTGGAGTTGACAGGAGCTCCAAAAGGAGAGCAACAGAATCAAGAAATCTGGGTCCAAGGGTCTTTTCTGAGACTGATATTCCAACCAAGGGCCATGCATGGATATAATATATAACCCTCCACAGATGTAGCCCATGGCAGTTCAATGTTCATGTGGCTTCCATAGTAATGGGAATAGGGACTATCTATGTTAGGAAGTCAGTGGCTGGCTCTGTGATCATCTCCCTCTGATGGAGGAGCTGCCTTAACAGGCCACAGAGGAAAACAATGCAATCTGATATGCTAGGTTCAGATGGAAGGGGAGGAGGACCTCCACTTTCAGTGGACTTGGAGAGGGGCATGGGAGGAGATGATGGTTGGAGGGTGGATTAGGGGGGAATGAAGGAGGGCTACACGTGGGATACAAAGTGAATAAACTGTAATTAATATAAAAACTTTAAAAAAAGAAAACATATTACTTTGTGTATCTGTGACAAATTTTCCTATCTATACAGCATTTTTTGCCTCTTCTCCTTTACTTAAGTTACATTTAGTGAGGGAGGAATGGGTACCATCTTCTGCATGTAGAGCTTAGAGGACTACTTATTAGATTTCTCTCCAGAGTGTCCTGGGAAAGAAGATCAGGTCGATAGGCTTGGCTATGGTGACTTCACCTGATGACTCATTTCACTGGACCTCATTTGTTTTCTTGATGATGGTCTTTCTGACTCCTTGAAATTTAGTCAGCTTTAATTTGCATTGCACTTCTGGCTAAGGCTGATGAATACTGTATATTTCCTCTCTGTTCAGTTCCTTGGTCCAAATATTGGTTAGGTGATTTGAAGTTTTTTTTGTCTTGTTTTGTTTTGTTTGCAGATGTATTTGCTTAGTTTTTGCCTTTCTTCATATGTCCTGCATGTTAATACCCCACAGGAAAATATAATAAATTTATAAACTCAACCTAAGGAAGAAAATTTTATTTGATTATAAGTCTCAGGCCAAACTGACTTGCTGTCTAGGCTGAAGGGGATTTTAAAGCAGGATTATTTGTAGAAGGATTGAACAAGGAATCTCATGTATACCAGTCAAACACTCTACAATTAAGCTACCTGCCCTGTGGTTTTGTTTTGAGGTAGCTTATAACTACATTGTTTGGGATGGCCTGGGGCTTACTCTATAGTTCAAGGATCAGGGCTTAAAAGTCAACTTCAGCTACAAAGCAAGTTTGAAGTCAATCTCATCTACATGAGAACTCAAACTTTCATAAGATGTTAAACCACAGTGAATTGAAATAAAACAAAACGATAGAATTCAAACAGCTAGCTATAACAAATAAAGGTGCTACAAACATGGTTGAGCAAATATCCTTGTTATGTACGTGAGCAAATTTTGGGTATATGCCTAGCAGTGGTATAGCTGGGTCTTGAGGAAACACTATTCCTAATTGTCTAAGAAAGCACCAGACTGACTTCCAAAGTGATTGTACCAGTTTACATTCCCACCAGCAATGCAGGAGAGTTCCCCTTTCTCCACAACCTCTCCAGCATGTGTTCTCATTTGAATTTTTGATTTTAGCCATTTTGATGGGTGTAAGGTGAAATCTCAGAATCGTTTTGATTTGCATCTCTCTGATAGCTAAAGATGTTGAACATCTCTTTAAGTGTTTCTCTGCCATTCTATATTCCTCTACAGAGAATTTTCTGTTTAGCTCTGTACCTCATTTTTTAATTGGATTACTTGATTTGTTGCTTTTTAACTTCTTTAGTTTTTTATATATTCTGGATATCAGACCTGTCAGATATAGGGTTGGTGAAGATTCTTTCTTCGTTTTGTTCTGATGGCAGTTTCTTTTGCTTTACAGAAGCTTTTCAGTTTCATGAGGTCCCATTTATTGATTGTTGCTCTTAGAGCCCGTGCTGTTGGTGTTCTGTTCAGGAAGTTGTCTCCTGTGCCAATGAGATCTAGGCTCTTCCCCACTTTTTCTTCTAACCAATTTAGAGTATCTGGTTTTATGTTGAGATCTTTGATCCACTTAGACTTTAGTTTTGTGCAGGGTGATAAATAAGGATGTATTTTCATTTTTCTGCATGTAGACATCCAGTTGGACCAGCACCATTTGTTGAAGATGCTGTCTTTTTTCCATTGAATGGTTTTGGCTTCTTTGTAAAAAATAAGTATGCATAGGTGTGTGAGTTTATTTCTGGGTCTTCTATTCGGTTCCATTGATCCTCCTTTCTGTTTCTATGCCCATACCATGCAATTATTATTACTATTGCTCTGTAATAGAGCTTAAGATCAGGGATGGAGATAACTCCAGATGATCTGTTGTTGTACAAGAACATTTTGGAGATTCTGGATTCTTTATTTCTTCATAAAGCTGAGAATTTTTTTTTCAAGGTCTGTAAGGAATTGAACCAGGAAACAACCCAGGTGTCAATCAACAGAGGACTGGATACAAAAAAATGTGATATTTTTACTCACAATCAAATATTTTGAATATTACTCAGCAATCAAAAACAAAAAAAAAATCATGAAATTTGCAGGCAAATGGTGGGATCTAGAAAAGATCATTCTGAGTGAATTATCCCAGAAGGAGAAAGATACACATGGTATATACTCACTTATATGATAAACATAAAGATATGATAAACATAAAGAAATCTGTACACCTCAAGAAGATAAACAAGAAAAAGGACCCAGGGTAAGATGATCAATCCTCACTTAGAAAGTCAAATGGAATAGGCATTGGACATAGGAGAAAACAAGTAACAGGACAGGACCTTACAGCAGAGGGCCTCTGAAAGGACTCTTCCTAGCAGTGTATCAAAGCAGATACTAAGAATCATAACCAAACCTTTGGCAGAGTGTGGGGAATCATATGAAAGAAGGGGGAGTTAGTATGACGTGGAAAGAATAGGAGCTCCAAAATGACCAAATATATCTCGACACAGGGGTCTTTTCTGAGACTGACACTCCACCAAGTACCATGTATGGATGTAACCTAGAACCTCTGCTCGGATGTAGCCCGTGATAGCACAGTAATCAATGGGTATCCCATAGTTAGGAGAACAGGGACTATTTCTGACAGGAACTCAATGGCAGGCTCCCTGACCTTCCCACCCCACAAGGGAGGAGCAGTCCTGCAAAGCCACAGAGGAGGATTTTGCAGCCAGTCCTGAAGATACCTGATAAAAACATGATCAGATGAAAGGGGAGGAGGTCCACCCCTATCAGTGGACTTGGAAAGGGGCAGGTAGGAGATGAGGGAGGGATTGAAAGGGAACGAGGGAGCAGGATATAGCTGGGATACAGAGTTAATAAAATGTAACTAATAATAAAAATAAAAATAAATAAATAAATAGATAGATAAATAAAATGGCAGAAAAAGCAAAAAAAAAAAAAAAAATCAAACAGCTGGAAACAAAGCTCAGCTCAGAGCAGTCCAGGAACTGTTTGGCAGTGCTCAGCCTGATTTCAGTCTCCAGCACCTATGTTTGAGTACATGTCCCCACTCCTCAACCACCTGTCCCTATGGCCAACCCTCCCCCTCCACACACACACACCTAGAAAAACCAATACAAAGATTAACACACAGATCACTCTGTAAAATAAAGGCAAAAAGAATTATCGTTGTTATTTATTGGGACAGGGTCTGAGTCTCAGTCTGGCCTGGAACTCACAGCACTCTTCCTGCATCAGCTTACCAATTTCTGATGCTAGAGGCATGAAACACCACATCTGCCTGAACTTCTTGTTTGTTTTTTTTTTTTTGTTTGTTTGTTTGTTGTTTTGTTTTGTTTAAAACTTTTTTTTAAACTTGGATGTGGTGACAATCACCATTAAGCCTAGCACTTGGGAGGCAGAGGTAGATGGATCTATGTAGATTTGAAATCAGACTAGCATACATAGTGAGTTCTTGGGCAGTCAGGGCTGCAGAAAGAGAGATCCTCTCTCTCAAAATTTTTTTTTAAATATTTGCTGTGTGTGCATGTATGTTGTGAATATAAACATGGTTTTTGTTTTAATCCCAGGTTTGGGATGTTGGACTGATTCAGATGGTCCACTGCAGCAAACTATTTACCTCTTGTGAGGTCTGAGAGGAGCTCTCTGCTAACTGCAGATAGTTTAATTCTGAGGATTCTGGGGAGAGAATAAATGCCAGAATCCAGAGTGTGAAGCAGCTCCAAGGAAGAACAGGGCTGCTGCTACTTTCTTGCTGAGGCTCCTGTTGCTGTTGATACAGTGAGACAAGAAGTTGGAAATCTCCCTTAAAAAAAGGATTGGACTGGCTTCAAGGATGCTAACCACCAGGAAGCAGCTAAGAGAAATGAGTCTCCATTCGCAGTAGGTGTTGGAAGGGACTGGAATTGAGTAGGGAGAAAGAGATATTAAAATGTAAATAAAAGAGTTTTTAAAAGTACACCAACACCTGTGTGTTGTGCATGTGTATGAGCATGTGTGTGTATGTGTGTGTGTGGTGTGTGTTGCAGGCTTGGGCTACAGTGTGAAAGCCTGAGGACAAGATGCAAGAGTGGATTCTCTCCTTCCACATCTGGGTCATGGGGCTTGAACTTAGGTTGTCAGCAAGTGCCTTTACCCTGTGATTCATCTTGATGTTACTTGTATTGTTGTTCTCAGAAAGAATTTTCAATTTTGCTGGTTTTAAACTTTGCTGTTGTCTTCCGGCCTCTGGCATCCTGAGTGCCGCGTCAGTTTCAGCTCCGCAGGACACAATGTTTATGTGCACAAACTCATAGGCAGATATATAATCATAACTGAGAAAATATTTAAGAGTTTAACTTATTTAAAAATAAAAGTTCAATGTTTGAAAAAATAGAAACTTTTCTTCTAGTTTATCATGCTGAAAGAATTTAACAGAAAATTAACTTTTTTTTTTATTGTAAGAGGCCTTTTTTTTTACAAAAATAAATTTCCTTATATCTTGACCTTTGGGAAATTTTTAAAAAAATAAAAATGAAAGCTCAATATTTGAAAATATAGGGACTTTTCTTCTAGTTTAGTTTCTTGAGTTTTCTTTGAGGCAGCTTCTATGTAGCTTAGATCTGGCTATAAGTCTAAAGATGACTTTGATCTCTTGATCATCCTGCTTCCACCTATGGAGCTCTGGGATAACAGGGGAGTATTGCCACATCTGGTTTATGCAGTGCTGGGTTAAAGCTAGGGCTTGATACTGCTGGGCAAGCACCTTATCCACTGCACCCAACCCAGCCCTGAACTGAATTTTATCATTGTATCAGGTAGGTATGAATATCTCTAGATAGGAAGTGATGTGCTCCACATCACATGGATGGACAGGTGGGATGCTGACTGGACAGCTGGGACATGATGACATAGGTCTTTAGTCCCAGCACTCAGGAGGCAAAAGCAGGCAGCTGTCTGAGATTAAGGACAGCCTGGTATACAGAGATTGAGGACAGCCAGGGCTACACAGAGAATCCCTCTCTCAACCATACACCACCAACCCCCCAAAAAAATTGAGACTTGCTCGGTCAGGCCTCCTCAGAGAATAGTACCCCATCAGGCTTACCAGTCCTATGTGAATCTCTACTAAAATCATTCCTTAAGTGGAACTGCGAATGCATAGGAGACCTAGTCACTACAGCTGTTTTATTTATTTTTATTTTCTATGTATGACTGTTTTGTCTGCACATATATGTCTGTGCACCATCGGTATGGCTGGTGTCTCTGGAGGTCAAAAGAGGACATCAGATCCTCTGAAACTGCAGTGAAGAATAATTGTGGTCCAATGTGTGGGTCCTGGGATTTGAACTTAGGTCATCTACAAGAACAGCAATTGCTCTTAAACACTGAGCCATCCCTCCACCCCTACCTTACTAGAAGTCATCCCTCATAGGTTTATATGCTGCTGCCTACCCTTGCATGTTATCTTTTCCTTATTTTCTTGTACTCAGGCTATTACACGTTTTTTTTGTTGGTTTGTTTGTTGTTGTTGTTGCCCCTGTCCCTCAATCTGACACTGTTATTACTAAGCCCTCTCTTTTAATTTCTCTCTCTCTCTCCCTCACTCTCTCTCTCTCTCTCTTTCTGTGTGTGTGTGTGTGTGTGTGTGTGTGTGTGTGTGTGTGTGTGTATACACATGAGTGCTCCACATGGAAGTCAGGTGACAATTGATAAGGACAGTGCATCCAGCCTCATTAAATTAAAAGCAGAAATTTTTTTCTCTGCCCAGAAGTTACAGTGTATAACCTTCCTTGCTGTTCAATGTCTATGGGTTTGTCTATCTTGTTGATTTTTTTCAAAGAAGTAGCTCTTGGTTTCATTGATTCTTTTTTTAATTAAATTTTAATTTTTATATTAATTATAGTTTAATCACTTTGTATCCTAGCTGTAGCCCCCTCCCTCATTCACCCCCAATCCCACCCTTCCTCCTTCATCTCCTCCCATGCCCCTCTCTAAGTTCATTGATAGGGTAGGTCCTCCTCCCCTTCCTTCTGACCATAGATTATCAGGTCTCATCAGGACTGGCTGCATTGTCCTCCTCTGTGGCCTGGCAAGGCTGCTACTCCCTCAGTGATTCTTTGAATTGTTTCATTTGTTTCTAATTTATTTATTTCAGCCCTGATCTTGAATATTTCCACCTACTCCTTTTAGGTGTGTCTGCTTCTTTTATTTCTAAGGCTTTCAGGTGAGCCACTAATTTGCTTATATGAGATGTTTCAAATTTCTCCTTGAAGGCATTTAGTGCTATGAATTTTCCTCTTAGCAGTGCTTTCATTGTGTCCCATAAATTTGGGTATGTTGTGCCTTCATCTTCATTGAATTCTAGGAAGACTTTAATTTCTTTATTTCTTCCCTTGGCCAGCTGTCATTGAGTAGCGAGTTGTTCATTTTCCATGTATGTATAGGATTTTGCTATTTCTGTTGATTTTGAGGTCCAGCTTTAGTCCATGGTGGTCAGATAGGATACAAGGGATTAGTTCAATCTTCTTGTATCTGCTGAGGCTTGCTTTGTGACCAACTACATGGACTGTTTTGTAGAAGGTTCCATGAGGTGCTGAAAAGAAGGTAGAAATTTCTGAATTTGGGCGAAAATTTTGTAGACATCTATTAAGTCCATTTGATTTAGGACCCCTGTAAGTGCCATTATTTCCCTATTTTGTTTCAGTCTAGATGATCTGTCTCTTAGTGAGAGTGGAGTGTTGAAGCCTCCCACTATTATGGTGTTGGGATCAATGTGTTATTTCTTTCAGCTTGCTTATGTGGTTGATTACATTGATGGATTTTCATACATTAAACCATCCCTGTATCCCTAAGATGATGCATACTTGATCATGGTAGGTGCTATCTTTGATGTTTTCTTGAATTCAGTTTGCCAGTATCTTATAATTGAGTACTTTTGCATCAATGTTCTTAAGTAGATTTGTCTGAAATGTTCTTTCTTTGTTGAGTGTTTTTTGGTTTAGGTATCAAATGACTATAGCTGTATAGAATGAATTTGTTAATGTTCCTTCTGCTATATTGTGTGGAATTATTTGAGGAGTATTGGTGTTAGTTCCTCTTTGAAAGTCTTGTAGAATTCCACACTACAACCATCTGGACCTGGGCTTGTTTTTCTTGGGGAAATTTTTTGATGGCTGCTTCTATTTTCTTAGGGGTTATAGTAGGTGAAATCTATCAAGAAAATCATTGATTTGGAATAAGACCTAATGATTCTTTGGATTTTCTCAATGTCTGTTTTTATGACCCCCTTTTCATTTCTGATTTTGTTGATTTGGATAGTCTCTCTGTCTTTTAGTTAGTTTGGCTAGGGGTTTGTCTATACTCTTGATTTTCTCAAAGACCAACTCTTGGTTTCACTGTTTCTTTGAATTGTTCTCTATGTTTCTAATTTATTGATTTCAGACCTGAGTTTGATTACTTCCTGCCACTGACTCCTCTTTGGTGTGTTTGCTTTTTTTTTTTTTTTTTTTTTTCAAGTTGCTTATATGGGATCTACTTAGTGCTATGACTTTCCTCTTAACAAGAATAGTGGTGTATCATAAGTTTGGCTAAGTTGTTTCCTCATTTTCATTAAAATCGAGGAAGTATTTAATTTTTTTTTATTTTGTCCCTCATCCAGTGCTCATTAAGCAGAGAATTGTTCAGTTTCCATGACTGTGTAGTCTTTTTGTTGTTTCTGTTGTCATTGAGGTCTAGCTCTAATCCATGGTGATATAAAGAACAATGAGTTATTTCAATTTTCACGTATCAGTTGAGGTTTGCTTTGTGACCAAATTTGGAGAAGGCTCCTTGTGGTGCTGAAAAAAAAATTATATTCTTTTGTATTTGTGTGAAAATTTCTGTAGATAACTATTATGTCTATTTGATTCATTATCTCTATTAGCTTCATTATTTCATTATTTAGCTTCCATCTCACTTACCTGTCCATTGGTGCCAGTGGGGTGTTGAAGTCACTGACTATTAATGTGTTAGGATCAATGTGTAATTTAGGCTTTAATAATGTTTCTTTTACAAATGCAGGTGCCCTTGTATTTGGGTCATAGATCGTCAGGATTATGATGTCTTCTTGGTGGATTTTTTTTTTGATGAGAATAAAGTGTCCTTCACCATCTCTTTTGATTGATTTTCTTTGAAAGTCTAGTTCATTAGATATTAGGATAGCTACTCCAGCTTTTTCTTGGGTCCATTTGCTTGAAACCTTTTTCCAGCTCTTTTCTCTGAAGCATTATCTTTCTTTGTTGCTGAGATGTGTTTCTTGAATGCAGCAGAATGGTGAGTCCTGTTTCCATATCCATTCTACTAGCCTGTATCTTTTCTTTACAGAGTTGAGTCCATTGATATTGTTGGATATTAGTGACCAATGTTTGTTAGTTTCTTTTATTGTGGAGTTGGTGATAGTTGTTTGTGTGCTTGTTTCTTTTGGTTTTGCTGTTGTGAAGTTATTTATATTCTGTGTTTTCTTGGGTGTAGTTGACCTTGTTTGATTGGAGATTTCCTTAGAGTATCTTCTGTACAGTTGGATTGGTGCATGGAGAGTGTTTAAATTTAGTTTTGTCATAGTGTATCTTGTTTTCTTCATCTATGGTGATTGAAAGTATTACTGGGTATAGTAGGAGGGGTTGGCATCTGTGGTTTCATCGTGTCTGCATGACATCTGCCCATCCTCTTATGGATTTCATAGTCTCTGTTGAGAATTCAGGTGTGGTTCTGATAGGTTTACCTTTATATGTTAACTGGCCTTTTTCCCTTGCCACTTTTAATATTTTAATGTTTTTCTTTATTATGTAGATTTAGTGTTTTGATTATTATGTGGAAAGAGAAAATTCTCTTTTGGTTTAGTCTATTTGATGTTCTGTAAGCTTCTTGTATGTTTAAGTGCATCTCTTTAGGCTGGGGAACTTTTCTTCTATGATGTTCTGGAAAATAGTTTCTGGACCTTGGAGCATGGACTCTTCTTTTTCATCTATTCCTATTATTCTTAGGTTTTGTCTTTTCATGGTGTCCTTGATTTCTAGGATGTTTTGTGTAAGGAACTTTTCTGTTTTAATATTTTCTTTGAGAAATGTATCGATTTCTTCAATTGCATCTTCAACACCTGAGATTCCCTCCTCCATCTCTTATATTTTGTTAGTGATGCTTATATGTGTGGTTCCTGCTCTCTTGTCTAAGTTTCCCATGTCCAGTTTTTTCTTGGTTTGTATTTTTTTTTATTGATTCTAATTCTGTTTTCAGGTCTTGAACAGTATTATTCATTTCCTTCATCTGTTTGATTGTGGTCTTCTGTTTGTCCTTGTTGGCCTCTATTTGTTTGGTTGTATATATGCTTGTGTTTCTTTAAGACATTTGTTCCGTTTCTTTTTTTATGCAACTAATTTGCATAAGCATTTATTTCAAGGTCATTTTCCGGTGTTTCAGTTGAGTTAGAATATCCATTGTTTTGGGGGGTTTCTAGTGGAACCATGATGTCCTGGCTTTTGTTGATTGTGTTCTTTTTCTGACCTTTAGCCATCTGGTTTTTCTTAGCTGTGGCTGTTTGTTCCTTGAACTTGCATAGGAGGCTAGGTCTGCCCATCTCTGGAGTATGGAGTAGTCTTCGGGATGATGAGAGACGTCCAGGAGAACACAAATGGGTACTGGTGTTTTGAATGCAGCCACACTAGGGTGGGTCTTTCAGATGGCAGAGCATTGGTATAGGTGCCTTGAATGTTAGGGGGTGCAGGCATGGGTACCTGGAAAGGCAGGGTGTAGGTGTGGGTGCCTTGAAGTGCAGGGGGTTGCATATGGATGCCTTGAAGGGCAATGGCCTCAGGTGTGGGTGCCTTGAATGGCTTGGCATGAGCATCTCAGGTCGTAGCTGAGAGGGTACAGGCACTTCAGATGGAAGCTGTGGGTGGGGCACCTGCCTCAGTTGGCAATCACAGGGGATATGGTTCCTCAGAAGGCAGCTGAGCTTCAGCTTACAGGCTTGTCTTAAACCCAGAATGCATATATTATTTTCCACCTGGTCTCTACAGGGGAACCAATAATACAGTGTTTTGTAGGTTGGGATACTGTCCTAGGAGTACAGATGCTGTCCTAAGAGGAGTAAGGGCGATCTAATATCTGGCTGCTGGAGTGGAGGGTCCCTGGGACCGGGGTTCATCACTCTCTTGAGTATTTAGAAAGGGGATGGGGATCAAAATTCTTGACTCCTGGACCTATGTGATGGCCATGGGGATCTGGATGCAATCATCCCTAACGCCCCAGGTGTCCCCTTCATTCGGGGAAACACCAAAGTCAGTGTTTTGGATCTAGCTGCCTGTTTACTCACAGTCTCTGATCTTCTGATTCTTACATACAATACACACTAGTTGCTGCCATCTTGGAATACTTCCTCCCCCCGACTTAAGCTTTCTTTTGATAAGTATCACAAGGAAACTTTTTCCACAATTGTAGTCCTTAAATATGTAAAATATTAATTGCTTAATGTCAGACTCTAAATGTTTGAACAAACACGAGCTAACAAAGTTGTGTTGAACCAGATGTCGTTCTTGCCTCAGTTTGATTATTCCTCTGCAAGCTGCAACATTCGTAGGGACACACACAGACAACAAATTCTATCAAAGTTGTGGGAAAACAGGAACCTTGACTCCTTCCTAAGGAGAATATAAACTGGAAAAGCCACTCATAAAAGCAATCTATGGATTACTCACATACTAAAAACAGAACTATTTTATCATCCAGATAGACCATTCCTGGGATTCTACACAAAAGACTCTATATGCAACCACAGAGATACTAGAGCAACCATGCTTATTGATGTAACAATACTACTGTTTTGTATGATTTATGTATGGGGTAGGGGGTGTTGGTGTGCCATGATACACATGTGGAAATGAGAGGATAGCACCTTGGAGTGAATTCTCTCCTTCACATAGGTTCTGCAGACTGAACTAGGAAAATCAGGCCCACAAAAGCAAGTAATTTATCACTGAGCCATCTTGTTCACACTTGCTTATTTCTAATGAATTAACTGCTTTATGAAAATAAGTCTGACATTAAAAAGAAAAAACACTGGCATAATTTCTTTAAACTGTGTGTCAATGAGTTACTTTTTAAAATTTTTTTAAGAAAGGCTCTGTTGGCCTTTTTCTGTACAACTACTTCATATTATTACATTCTGGTGCACACAGATAGCACTAAATACAAACGTGTTGTGATAGGTGGAAGCAAATCTAGAATCTAAACTTCCTACAATGTTTTTGCTCAGTATTACAGGCTGACTTCCAAGAAGGAAAATGTTTAATGAGTTTGAAGGTACATTTGAGGCTTGGTAAATGACCCTCAGTTATTATTGCTACCTACCATTACTCTTTTTTTTTTTTTCTTCTCAATGCAGTTTACTCAGGAACCTTGAACAATCTTCTGACCCTGGGAAAAACCAGCCCACAGCTTAAATAGCCTCTGGGTAGCCAACCCCAGCGTGCCACATGGGCAATGCAGATAGATTCACATACATGGAAGCAAGCCAGATCCTCAGCCTAAGCCAAATATGGAGTTGTTTGTGACAGAGAGCACTCACCATCGGGAAGGTGGAAGGCAGAAACCAGTTCCATCTTTAAGGCACTGCATTATACAGCTCTCTACAGTTCCCCCTTTTTGTTTTAGATGCAGCAGGCAATAGTAGAGGTCTGATCTCTGATATTAGAAATAAATTGGGACTTTGTACCGATGTTCATTTAGGTGTCATCCACCCAAAGAGCATCAGACCTGTCCAATACCTTTTTCTCAGAGGCGGGACCTGGGGCATCAACCCGCATGCAATCAGACATGCTCTTCTCTGGGTCCAAAGCGGCTGACCCTGAGTGCAGTGCTTAGACTCGCATCCTGAGCATAACATTTTAGCTTTTTATGGTAGCCAACCATGCTTAGGGAGACTGTCCTGTTTCAATGGCTGTAAAGGCCTGAATGATCATGGCTGCATTACGCTGTTGTGAGACTCTAATCTTGCATATACACCACAGGCAAACCAAGGAGACCAACACCAGAAGGCCTGCTAACACTCCCATGCCCTCCCATTCCTTCAGATGATTCGTGGCTGCAGCAATCCATGATGATAATCCTGTGGCTAGTCCTGCATCCACACTAGTAGAATTTACCATAACAATGGCCACTCTTACCTGCTCCATCGTAGTATCGAATTCTCCAGTCCAATTACCTAAAATATAGCTAGACGATTGTTTAGACAGATTAGCAGCATGGGAAAAATTCTCATATTGTATGCTAGTGACACAAAGTCCAGCATACTTCCATTGACAGCCAAGTTGAGCGATTTGCCATAGGGTATCAATTTGCTCCTGCAAGAGGTCAATCCTCTGATTGAACACCATCAAGCCTACATTTAGTTGAGCATTAATTCCTTTTTGTACATCTAAAGCATGAGCTACATTGGCTAAAAGATTATTTGGGATCTGAGCAGTCTGCACAGTATGACTCATGGCTAATGTCGCGGTGATAGCTCCAACAGCCGCCAATGAGATGGCAATAACAATGGCAGCTGTAATTCCAAGATCCCTTTTCTGTCTGAAGAGAGTCATAGCGTGAGGGGCATCAATGGGCACAGGCACCCAGCAAGGCATGCGAATAACCAGGGCAAACCTAAATTCACTAGCATTCCAGCATTGGGCAAAAAAGCAAGTATCATTACCATAATTACTTGGCTCTGTCTGGCTAACAATGAATAAAAATTGGGGATATAAACAAACAGGTATAAACTTTAAGGAAATATTATGAGAAACCTTAACCCCCTCATTGGAACATCCTGCATCAGTTCTAGAACTAGCAGTGGTGGTGTCTGAGGTCTGAGCGAGACATGCTCCATGTAAATTGACTAACTCTATGTTTTCCTCCACTTTGGAAAGTCATTTAAGGTCCTTAAATTATCTTTTCTTTTTTCTTAATTTTTCATCAGTTACACTTTATTCATTCTGCATCTCCCCATAAGCCCCTCCCTCGTCCCCTCCCGATCCCACCCTCCTTTCTGCTTGCATGCCACTCCCCAAGTCCACTGATAGGGGAGGTTCTTCTCTCCTTTCTGATCTTAGTCCATTAGTTTACATCAAAAGTGGCTGCACTGTCCTCTACTATGGCCTGGTGAGGCTGCTCCCCCCCCCCCAGAGGGAGGTGATCAAAGAGCAGGCCAATCAGATTATGTCAGAAGCAGTCCCTATTCACATTACTATGTAACCCACTTGGACACTGAACTGCCATGGGCTACATCTGTGCAGGGGTTCTAGGTTATCTCCATGAATAGTCCTTGGTTGGAGTATGAGTCTCTGGGAAGTTCCCTGTGTTCAAATTTTCTGGTTCTGTTGCTCCCTTTGTGGAGACCCTGTCCTCTCCAGCTCTTACTGTTTCCCTGCCCAACAGTTGCCCATCAGGCTCAGCATCTGCTTTGATAATCTGTAGGGCAGAGGCTTTCAGAGGCTCTCTATGGTCGGTTCCTAGGTTATTTCCTGTTTTCTTCTTCTTCTGATGACCATCCTCTTTGCCTTTCAGGATGGGGATTGACCGTTTTAGTTAGGGTCCTCTCTCTTGCTTAGTTTCTTTAGATGCACAGATTTTAGTGGGTTTGTCCTATGTTGTATGTCTATATGAGTGAGTATATACCCTGTGTGTCTTTTTGCTTCTGGGACAACTCACTCAGGATGATCCTTTCCAGATCCCACCATTTACCTGCGAATTTCATGATTTCCTTATTTTTCATTGCTGAGTAATATTCCATTGTGTGGATGTACCACAATTTCTGCATCTATTCTTCAGTTGAGGGGCATCTGGGTTGTTTCCAGCTTCTGACTATTACAAATAAAGCTGCTACAAACATGGTGGAGCAAATATCCTTTTTGTGTATTTGAGCCTCTTTTGGATATATGCCTAGGAGTGGTATGGCTGGATCTTGAGGAAGCGCTATTCCTAGTTGTCTGAGAAAGCACCAGATTGATTTCCAGAGTGGTTGTACAAGTTTGCATTCCCACCAGCAGTGGAGAAGGGTTCCCCTTTCTCCACAACCTCTACAGCATATGTTGTCACTTGAGTTTTTGGTCTTGGCCATTCTGATGGGTGTAAGGTGAAATCTCAGGGTTATTTTGATTTGCATTTCCCTAATGACTAATGAGGTTGAGCATTTCTTTAAGTGCTTCTCTGCCATTCGATATTCCTCAAGTCGAGAATTCTCTGTTTAGCTCTGTTCCCCATTTTTTAAGTGGATTACTTGGTTTGCTGCTTTTCAACTTCTTTAGTTCTTTATATATACTGGATATGAGTCCTCTGTCAGATAAAGGGTTGGTGAAGACTCTTTCCCAATCTGTAGGCAGTCGCTTTGTTTTGGTGACGGTGTCCTTTGCTTTGCAGAAGCTTTTCAGTTTCATGAGGTCCCATTTACTGATTCTTGCTCTTAGAGCCTTTGCTGTTTGTGTTCTGTTCAGGAAGTTTTCTCCTGTACCAATGAGTTCGAGGGTATTCCCCACTCTTTTTTCTAGCCGATTTAATGTGTCTGGTTTTATGTTGAGGTCTTTGATCCATTTGGACTTCAGTTTTGTGCAGGGTGATAAGTATGGATCTATTTTCATTTTTCTACATTAGACATCCAGTTGGACCAGCACCATTTGTTGAAGATGCTATCTTTTTTCCCTTGTATGGTTTTGCCGTCTTTGTCAAAGATCAGGTGCCCATAAGTGTGTGGGATTATTTCTGGGTCCTCTGTTCAATTCCATTGATCCACCATTCTCTTTCTATGCCAGTACCATGCAGTTTTTAAAACTGTTGCTCTGTAGTACAACTTAAGATCAGGGATGGAGATACCTCCAGAAGATCTTTTATTGTAGAGGATTGTTTTAGCAATTCTGGGTTTCTTGTTATTCCATATGAAGTTGAGAATTTTTCTTTCCAGGTCTGTAAAGAATTGTGTTGGTAATTTGAAGCAAATTGCATTGAATCTGTAGATTGCTTTTGGTAAGATGGCCATTTTTACTATGTTAAACTTGCCAAGCCATGAGCATGGGAGATCTTTCCATCTACTCATATCTTCTTCTAATTCTTTCTTCAGAGACTTGAAATTTTTTTCATACAAGTCTTTGACTTCCTTGGTTAGGGTTACACCGAGGTACCTTATGTCATTTGTGGCTATTGTGAAGGGTGTTGTTTCCTTAATTTCTTTCTCAGCCCTATTGTCTTTTGTATACTGGATGGCTACTGATTTTTTTGAGTTAATTTTGTATCCAGCCACTTTGCTGAAGATGTTTATCAGCTGTAGGAGTTCCCTGGTAGAGTTTTTGGGTCACTCACGTATACTATCATATCACCTGCAAATAGTGATAATTTGACTTCTTCCTTTCCAATTTGTATCCCCTTGATCTCCTTCAACTGTCTTGTTGCTCTAGCAAGGACTTCCAGAACTTTGTTGAAGAGATATGGAGAGAGTGGGCAGCCTTGATTTGTCCCTGATTTCAGTGGAATTGCTTTAAGTTTCTGTCTGTTCATTTTGATGTTGGCTATAGGCTTGCTGTATACTGCCTTTACTATGTTTAGATATGTGCCTTGTATACCTGATCTCTCCAATATTTAAAGATGAATGGATGTTGGATTTTGTCAAATGCTTTTTCACCATCTAGGGAGTTTATCATGTGTTTTTTTTTTTTTATTTCAGTTTTTTAATATGGTGGATCACATAGATGGATTTCCGTATACTGAACTACTCCTGCATACCTGGGATGAAGCCTACTTGGTCATGGTGGGTGATATCTTTGATGTGTTCTTGTATTCGGTTTGCGAGTATTTTGTTGAGTATTTTTGCATCAATGTTCATAAGGGAGATTGGCCTGAAGTTCTCTTTTTTTATTGGGTCTTTGTGAGGTTTAGGTACCAAGGTGACTGTGGCTTCATAGAATGAGTTTGGTAATGTTGCTTCTGTTTCGATTTTGTGGAACAGTTTGAAGAGAACTGGAGTTAGCTCTTTTTTGAATTCTGGTAGAATTCTGCGCTGA
Source organism: Meriones unguiculatus (assembly GCF_030254825.1). NCBI lineage: Eukaryota > Metazoa > Chordata > Mammalia > Rodentia > Muridae > Meriones > Meriones unguiculatus. The sequence continues at coordinate 114,446,005 of NC_083369.1, read as the reverse complement.
AATCAACAGGTCCTGTGCTTTTTTTGGATGGGAAACTTTCGATGACTGCTTCAATTTCCTTGGGGGATATATGACTATTCAATTTATTTACCTGGTCCTGATTTAGCTTTGGTAAGTGGAATCGATCAAGAAAATTGTCCATTTCATTTAAATTTTCAAATTTTGTTGTGTATAAACTTTTGAAGTAAGTCCTAATGATTGCTTGGATTTCCTCCATGTCTGTAGTGATGTCCTCCTTTTCATTTCTGATTTTGTTGATTTGGATGGTGTCTCGCTCCCTTTTAGTTAGCTTGGCTAAGGGTTTGTCTATCTTGTTGATTTTCTCAAAGAACCAGCTCTTGGTTTCATTGATTCTTTGAATTGTTTTATTTGTTTCTAATTGACTGATTTCGGCCCTGAGTTTGATTATTTCCAGCCATCTTCTCCTTCTTGGTGTATCTGCTTCTTCTTTTTCTAGGGTTTTTAAGTGAGCCATTAAGTTGCTTGAATGCGCTGTTTCAAATTTCTTCTTGAAGACACTTAGTGCTATGAACTTTCCTCTTAGCACTGCCTTCATTGTGTCCCACAAGTTTGGGTATGTTGTGTCTTCATTTTCATTGAGTTCTAGGAAGATTTTAATTTCTTCCTTTATTTCTTCCCTGACCCAGTTGCCTTTTAGTAGCAAGTTGTTCAGTTTCCATGTGTGTGTAGGCTTTTTGATATTTCTGTTGTTACTGAGGTCCAGCTTTATTCCATGGTGATCAGAAAGGATACAAGGGATTATTTCAATCTTCTTGTAATTGTTGAGGCTTGCTTTGTGACCAACTATGTGGTCTATTTTGGAGATGGTTCCATGAGGTGCTGAGGAGAAGGTAAATTCTTTTGTGTTTGGGTGTAAGGTTCTGTAAATGTCTGTTAGGTCCATTTGATTCACGACCTCTGTTAGAGATATTGTTTCTTTGTTTAATTTCTGTTTTGTTGACCTGTCCTTTATTGAGAGTGGGGTGTTGAAGTCTCCCACTAGTAATGTTTGGGGATCTATGTGTGGTTTAAGTTTTATCAACGTTTCTTTCACAAATGTGGGTGCCCTTGTATTTGGGGCATAGATGTTCAGGATTGTGATGTCTTCTTGGTGGAATTTTCCCTTGATGAGTATGAAGTGTCCTTCCCCATCTCTTTTGATCAATTTTGGTTGAAAGTTTATTTTATCAGATATTAGAATGGCTACTCCTGCTTGCTTCTTGCCTCTGTTTGCTTGAAAAGCCGTCTTCCATCCCTTTACCCTCAGGTAATATCTGTCTTTGTGACTTAGGTGTGTTCCTTGTATACAACAGAATGCTGGGTTTTGTTTACGCATCCATTCTGTTAGTCTGTGTCTTTTTATCGGAGAAATAAATCCATTGATATTGAGAGAGATTAATGACCAGTGGCTGTTAGATCCTTTGAATTTGATGTTGGCTGTGTTCATTCGGTTGTGTGCTTGGTTGCTTTTTGTTTTACTGTAGTGGGATTGTTTATTTCCTGTGTTTTCTTGAATGTAGCTAGTTTTGTTGGGTTGTATTTTCCCTTCCAGTGTCTTCTGTAATGCTGGATTTGTATGTAGGTATTGTTGAAATTTGTTTTTGTCATTGAATATCTTGTTTTCTCCGTCTATGAGTACTGAGAGTTTTGCAGGTTACAGTAGCCTGGGCTGACATCTGTGTTCTCTTAGGGTCTGCATGATATCTGTCCAGGCCCTTCTGGCTTTCATAGTCTCTGTTGAGAAGTCAGGTGTGATTCTAATGGGTTTGCCATTATATGTTACTGGGCCTTTTTCTCTTGAAGCTTTTAGTATTTTTTCTTTGTTCTGTATACTTACAATTTTGATTATTATGTGGCAGGAGGATTTTCTTTTTTGGTCTAATTTATTGGGTGTTCTATAGGCCTCTTGTTTTCTTATTGGCCTCTCCTGTATGTTGAGGAAAGTTTCTTCAATGATTTGGTTGAAAATATTTTCTGGGCCTTGGTGCAGGGAATCTTCTTTTTCCTGTATTCCTATTATTCTTAGGTTTTGTCTTTTTATGTTGTCTTGAATTTCTTCTATGATCTGTGTCAGGAATTTTTTAGATTTAACATTTTCTTTGACAGATACATCTATTTCTTCCATTGTATCTTCCACACCTGAGATTCTTTCTTCCATTTCTTGTAGCCTATTGGTTATGCTAACCTCTGTAGTTCCTGCCTTCTTCCCTACATTCTTTCTCTCCACAATTTCTTCCATTTTTTTTTTTTTTTTAATTTTTCCAATTCTATCTTCAGGTCTTGAAATATTTTGTTGGTTTCCTTCACCTGTCTGACTGTATTTTCATGTTTTTCCGTCAATTCCTTAAGCTGTTTGTTTGAACAATCCACTGTTTCTTTTATTTCATTCAGTGATTTAACCATTTTCTCTCTAATGGCCACAAACTGTTTGGCCGCAGCTTCCTCTATTTCTTTTCGTATTTTATTTGTTTCCTCTGTTATCTTCTTCATGAGCATAGATGTTAGGTCATCTCCTTGAATTTCATTTATGCTGGGGTGTCTAGGGCTATTTGACCCTGGATAACTGGGTTCTGGAGATGCCATATTGCTCTGGCTTTTGTTGGTTGAACTTTTACGCTGTCCTCTACCCATTGGGCTATCTTAGTTGTTTGAATTTAGTTTCTGGTTGTTCCTGGACTCTTGTAGTGGAGGGATTCCCTTTGGCAGGAACATGGTTTTTCCTAAAGGAAGCCTTCCCAGCTTTTTGGGTATAGTCACTGGATGGCCGGTGTTTTTCAGGAGTTGCTACAGCTCACCTCAGGCATAGAGACCTGGGTGGTATCTGTGGTCCTGATTAGTCAAGAGGGCTCTCTTCTCACTGGGAGAAGTACTGGAGATAGCTGCCCTCCTTCTGGGTTTCTTGTTGTAAATTTAGTGATCAGCTGCTGTAACACCTGTGTCCCGTGGTTTGGTCGGTTTTGTTAGGGATAACTGGTTGCCCCTTGGAGCAGTATCTGGGGGTTGATCTCAGGGTTCCCGGTCTTTTGTAGGTCTGAGTTTGGGGCTCTGTGCCCCAGAACCCAAGAGGTAATTTGTGGTGGGTGAGTACTGCTCTGGTGTCTTGGGGCGCACAGTTCTGCCTGTAAGGTGTATTTGGTACAATGCAGGCCTCTGGGCTGGTGGAGCGTGTGCCTGCCTGCTAGTCTGTGGGAGCTGAGTTTCCAATCACTCTGTGCTCCCTGTTTGGGCCCAGATCTGTGATGGCTGGGCCTACTCACCTGTTTGCGATCTGTAGTCTGCTAGACTTTCCCTAGGTGACCCCAGCAACACGGTTTCTTCCTTCCCTGTGGGGTCCTCTCTGGACAGAGGTTCCCAGTCCCTGTTGTACTGGGGCGCGCAGTTTGTCTGTACCGCTGAGCTGAGTGTACAGCTCTCCGTGTGCCAGGAGCTCAGTTGTGATCAAGGTGGGTACCTGCTGTCCTATCGACCTTCCAGGGAAAGACTGGGTAACCCGTGACCAGACTAGCAACTTTGCTTCCCCGTGAGGTTTTCTTGTGACTGGGACTCCCAGTCTCAGGCACCCTTGTGCCCATGGATCAGCCTGGGAGAGTGATTGGGACCTGCAGGCTTATGGCACCAGCCTGGAGACCCAAAGCCCGAGTTACCTGGGATTTCTTCCGGTATCTGCCTGGGTAGCCGAGAGTGGATCCGACCAATTCCCATGCCGTGGGATCCTCCCCTCACCTGGGAAACAGGATCACTGTCGTTTCAGGGCCCAGAGTTCAGTCTCCTGGTCGCTGCACGGAGATTGCTGTCCTGCTTCTCAAACACAGTGCTCTCCGGGCGCAGCCATCTTGGCTCCCCCTACCATTACTCTTAATAATCAAGAATGTGGGTTATTTAAGGGACAGATGTGTTCATTAGAATGTCCAGGAAATACAAGCAAAATGGAGAAACCAAGGCCAACTTCTGAAGACATCCTAGTAGCACTAACTCTACAAAAATAAGTTGTCACAAAATATTGCACAAATTACATGGTTGTAAATGGAACTGAGCAAAATACCTTTGTAGTAAGGACATTTCTTTGCATTAGGACTCAAGACAAACTGTTCTTCATTAGACTTACTGGAACATCTGCATAAGGTTATTAAATCACACTAATTTATATTTGCAGACTAAACAAGAAATCGCTAACTAGAGAAAGGAAAATGATGCAACTCTTAAAAGTAGCTATTTTGTATTTTGGACTCTAAAGGTATTTAGATTGGTTTGGCTCACCATAACTTTGTTCACTATAGTAAAAATCAATTAGTATCTTCTACATTCAGATATCATTCTAGAAGTTAAAGATACACAAGCTATTCTGTACACTCTTATCAAAGAACTGAAAATGTAGTGGTTGGTACAGATGTGTTGTCAAGGGAGAGAGACTATGGAAACACAAGAGAATAGGATCAGAATACAACATTTAGGGAGAAAACCTATCCTATAGGAGGTGACAGAAAGGAAAAGTGAATGAAGGAGTGTGGCACCACAGCATATTTTTTTATTTTTATTTTTATTTTGTTTTATTATTATTATTTTTATTTGCTAAGAACCAGAACAAGTCACTCAACAAATATCTACCAAATACCAAAGATGTGGCAGGCACAGTTCCAGAGTAGGAAGATCAGTGAAGAAAAGACACAAAATGTTCTGGGTTCCTGGAGCTCAGACTCTAAGGAAGGCAGGAGAGCAATAAACAAAAGCAATACAAATAGAGTGCACTCAACAGTAAGTACAAATAGAGTGCAATCAAAAGTAATAGTTTCTATGGAGAAAAATTATGCAGGTAAATAATGAGACAAACTGGGTCAAATGAGAATCATATGCTATAATCTTAACAAGGAAGCTAAGATAAACAGTTATTAAATTCCAAGACCAACCTGATTTTCATAGATTCTGTATCAAAAATTAAAACTAAAAATAAATAAAGCAGTCAAACAGGACACAAGAGAACAGGTATGCCATTTCCAGGAGTCAGGCTGAGAGCTGCTATAGAAGAGTACAGTGGCCGGGACATGGGTATTGCTCACAGCTGAAAATGCCTTTCTCTTTAGTGGGATGAAAAGGAAAACTGGGCAATGATTTTAAAACAATAAAAGAAAGGGTATACAAGGACTTTGAATATCTGGCAAGCACTATAGACTGTGTCTCACGATGGGAAGGACACTGGAAGGTCCTAATGGAGAAAAAAAACATGCATTTGCTCATTCTTCTTCAGTTTCTACATCACAGCTGAAACAACAATACTGTTCTCCTGCTCCTCATTTCTCCAGGAGGCATAAACTGTGCATCTACATAATATTATATTCAAGTATTTCTTCAAGTAACACTATGGTAGGTGTGGTGGTATATACTTATAATATTAGTACTTAGGAAGCCAAGGCAGGGGATTAAGTTTGAGGCCATCCCAGGCTATGTAACAACAAATGGGTCACAAGGTCAACAAAAAGAAATATCCTGTTTCAAAAATAATAGTAACAAAATTTAATTTTTTTAAAAACACCATATTAAACTGTAGTGCTAGAAATATCATCTCCAGTAACAAAGGGATAAAAGGACTAGATCATATTCCATTCTGGTACGGCCCTTATTTTGTTTTCTAAACAATTTCATAAGCAACCTAGACTTATTCAAATTCAAGATGTTTCCTGCCTCAGCTATCAGAATGCTTGGACTGTGTGCAGTCTATTTGGCTCCATGGCTAAGAGCACATACTGCCCTTGTTGAGGAACAAGTTCCATTCCAAGTACTCATGTCAAGTGGCTAACAACTACCTGTAACTCCAGTTTAGGAGGATCTTAATGCCCCTGGCCTCCATGGGTATCTGCAGTCACACGCACACATACTCACACAAATGCATACTTATAAAAATAAAATATATCTTTACAGAACACCATATGTGAAGTAACATAATTATTGAACAATGTGAAATAACACTTGAAAGGTTCATATTAGAATTGAAGAATTAAAGAAGGTTTCCTAATGATTTGGAAACCAAATAAAAGTAAAAGAGGTGGACAAAAAAAACCAAAATCAAAACAAACAAACAAACAAACAAAAAAACACACTTCAATCAGAGAGGCATCAGAAAGGAAGTCTAGGTAAACACAAATGTCACTATAAATGTGATAATGCTATGACACCGGAAAGATACTTCTTTTTGCATGAGACTTAATTCAACAAAAATGTAAATATATATGGATTACATTATTTTTTTCAAAATTAAAGCATTTTTATTTTATTTTATTTTATTTTATTTTTATTTATTAATTACACTTTATTCATTTTGTGTTCCCCTTGTGGTTCTCTCCCTTCTCCCGTCCCAATCCCTTCCTTCCTCCACCCTCTGCATGCATGCTCCTCCCCAAGTCCACTGATAGGGGAGGATGTTTTTTCCTTCCTTCTGATCCTAGTCAATTAGGTCTCATCAGGAGTGGCTGCATTGTCTTCTTCTGTGGCCTGGTAACACGGCTTCCCCCTCAGATGGAGGTAATTAAAGAGCAGGACAATCAGTTCATGTCAGAGACAGTCCCTGTTCCTATTACAATGGAACCCACTTGGCTACTGAACTGCCATGGGCTACATCTGTGCAGGGGTCTTAGGTTATCTCCATGCATAGTCCTTGGTTGGAATAGCAGTCTCAAGAAACACCCCTGTGCTCATATTTTTGTGTTCTGTTGCTCTCTTGTGGAGTTCCTGTCTTCTCCAGATCTTACTGTTTCCCACTTCTTTCCTAAGATTCCCTGTACTCTGCCCAAAGGTTGCCCATAAGTCTCAGCATCTGCATTGATAGTCTGCAGGGCAGAGCCTTTCAGAGGTCCTCTGTGTCAGGCTCCTGAATTGTTCCCTCTTTTCTCCTTCTTCTGATGTCCAGCCTCTTTGTCTTTCTGGATAGGAATTGAGCATTTTAGCAAGAGTCCTCCCTCTTGATTAGTTTCTTTAGGTTCTTTACAGATTTTAGTAGGTTTATCCTGTATTATATGTCTACATGAGTGAGTATATACCATGTGCATCTTTCTGCTTCTGGGATAGCTCACTCAGGATGATCTTTTCCAGATCCCACCATTTACCTGCAAATTTCATGATTTCCTTGATTTTTATTGCTGAGTAATATTCCATTGTGTAGATATACCACAATTTGTGTATCCATTCCTAAAATCAGGGGCATCTGGGCTGTTTCCAGCTTCAGGAGCAAATTGATACCCTATGACAAATCGCTCAACTTGGCTGTCAATGGAAGTATGCTGGACTTTGAGTCACTAGCATACAACATGAGAATTTTTCCTGTGCTGCAAATCTGTCTAAACAATTGTCTAGCTATATTTTAGGAAATTGGACTGGAGAATTCGATACTACGATGGAGCAGCTGAGAGTGGCCATTGTCACGGTAAATTCTACCAGAGTGGATGCAGGACTAGCCACAGGATTATCAACATGGATTGCTGCAGCCATGAATCATCTGAAGGAATGGGCGGGCATGGGAGCGTTAGCAGGCCTTCTGGTGTTGGTCTCCTTGGTTTGCCTGTGGTATATATGCAAGATTAGAGTCTCACAACAGCGTAATGCAGCCATGATCATTCAGGCCTTTACAACCATTGAAGCAGGACAGTCTCCCCAAGCATGGTTGGCTACCATAAAAAGGTAAAATGTTATGCTCAGGATGCGAGGCTAAGCACTGCACTCAGGGTCAGCTGCTTTCGACCCAGAGAAGAGCATGTCTGATTGCATGCGGGTTGATGCCCCAGGTCCCGCCTCTGAGAAAAAGGTATCGGAAGGGTCTGATGCTCTTTGGGTGGATGACACCTAAATGAACATCGGTACAAAGTCCCAATTTATTTCTAATATCAGAGATCAGACCTCTACTCTTGCCTGATGCGTCTAAAACAAAAAGGGGGAACTGTAGAGAGCTGCGGAATGCCACGCCTTAAAGAAGAAGCTGGTTTCCGCCTTCCACCTTCCCGATGGTGAGTGCTCTCTCACATGAACAACTCCACATTTGGCTAAGGCCGAGGATCTGGCTTGCTTCCATGTATGTGGACCTATCTGCATTGCCCACGTGGCACGCTGAGGTTGGCTACACAGAGCTATTTAAGCTGTGGGCTGGCTTTCCCCAGGGTCCGATGATTGTTCAAGGTTCCTGAATAAACTGCATTGAAAAAGAAATAAGGCTGCTACAAACATGGTTGAGCAAATGTCCTTATTGTGTACTTGAGCCTCGTTGGGGTATATGTCCAGGAGTGGTATAGCTGCATCTTGAGGAAGCGCTATTCCTAGTTGTCTGAGAAAGCGCCAGATTGCTTTCCAGAGTGGTTGTACAAGTTTACATTCCCACCAGCAGGTGGTAATGTAAATTTATTTTATTTTTTAACAGGAAGGACTGTTCCCATTTTATTTTGACATCATGATAGTTCCATAAATATAAAGTGGAATAAAGCTGTTCAATAAAAGCCATTACATATATACATATATATATGTATATATATATATGAAGTTACATTAAAAAGTCTATCATAAAAGCACAAAAACAATACAAATAAATGACTACAAAGAAATAATCGCTAAACTAATACAGACAGAGACTACACTTCATTTCAGAGGAAAATTATTTCCAGCCTGTTACAAGAATCAAGTCCATTTGTCATAGTGTGCATTATCATATTCCCTTAAGGCAGGGACACTTCGAAATCTTTAAATTTAAAAGTGTTTATGTATAATTTTGTCTGTACATTCAGAAACAATCACATTCTGATTACATACAATGATTTAATTGTGCAAAAGGAGCCTCAGTTAACAAATTTTCTAAGGTCTACAATCAAATGAACTAATAATATTAGCCATTTACTGATCAAGCTGTCAGAGAAGTATAGAGATCTTTCCTGCGGTAGTAGGGCTACGGTTAGATCTCATTCCTTCCTGTATTAGAACTAACAAATGACAAAGTGAGAATTCATTCTGAACCAAATAACAGAAAATACATTAAGAGTTCCTCATGATCAGACCTCTACTCTTGCCTGATGCGTCTAAAACAAAAAGGGGGAACTGGAACTGTAGAGAGCTGCGGAATGCTATGCCTTAAAGATGGAGCTGGTTTCCGCCTTCCACCTTCCCGATGGTGAGTGCTCTCTGTCACGAACAATTCCACATTTGGCTAAGGCCGAGGATCTGGCTTGCTTCCATGTATGTGGACCTATCTGCATTGCCCCCGTGGCACGCCTGGGTTGGCTACCCAGAGGCTATTTAAGCTGTGGGCTGGCTTTCCCCGGGGTCCGAGGATTGTTCAATGTTCCTGAATAAACTGCATTGAAAAAAAAAAAAAAAAAAGAGTTCCTCATTTACATCAGCCTTTCTCATCCTGTAATACAATCTTTACAATTGTATGTGTATAAGCATAAGGGTACAGGAAACAATAGCAGGTGAAGACAGGTATATAAATAAAGGGAAGGCAGAGATAGCACATGGTATTAAGAACCTTATCTAGAAAAACACAAATGACAACACATGTTGGAGAAGTTGTGGAAAAAGGGGAACCCTCCTCCATTGCTGGTGGGAATGTAAACTGGTACAACCACTTTGGAAGTCAATCTGGCACTTTCTCAGACAATTAGGAATAGCGCTTCCTCAAGACCCAGCTATACCACTGCTAGGCATATACCCAAAATTTGCTCAAGTACACAATAAGGACATTTGCTCAACCATGTTTGTAGCAGCTTTATTTGTAATAGCCAGAACCTGGAAACAACCCAGATGTCCATCAATGGAGGAATGGATACAGAAATTGTGGTATTTTTACACAATTTACTACTCAGCAATCAAAAAGGAGGGAATCATGAAATTTGCAGGCAAATAGTGGGATCTAGAAAAGATTATTCTGAGTGAAGTATCCCAGAAGGAGAAAGACAAACATGGAATATACTCGCTTATATAGACCTAAAAGATAGGATAATCTATACACCTAAAGAAGATAATCAAGAAAGCAGACACAGGGTATGATGATCTATCCTCATTTAGAAAGACAAATGGGATATACATTGAATATATGACAGGAGTCTACCGCAGAAAGCATCTGAAAGACTCTACCTAGCAGTGCTCCAAAGTAGATACTAAGACTCATAACCAAACCTTCGGCAGAGTGCAGGGAATCATATGAAAGAAGGGGAATTTGATGTGGAAAGGATAGGAGCTCCACAAAGACCAAACATATCTGGGCACAGGGTCTTTTCTGAGATGGACACTCAACCAAAGACCATGAGAGGATAAAACCTAGAACCTCTGCTCAGATGTGACCTGTGATAGCTCAGTAATCAATTGGTTTCCCATAGTAAGGGGAACAAGGACTATTTCTAACAGGTACTCAATGACTGTCTCTTTGACCTCCCGACCTCCCAAGGGAGGAGCAGTACTGTTAGGCCACAGAGGAGGACTTTGCAGCCAGTCCTGAAAATACCTGACAAAAGGGAGTCATATGAAAGGGGAGGAGGTCCTCCCTTATCAGTGGACTTGAAAAGGGGCAGGGAGGAGATGAGGGAGGGAGGGTGGGATTGGGGAGGGAATAAGGGATACAGATGGGATAGAGAATTAACAAAATGTAACTAATGAGAAAAATAAAATTAAAAAAGAAGAACCTTATCTAAAGTATACCCAACATACTAAAAGAAGCAGAGCAGACATCAGTGCAACTTTAACCTGGTAATTTATTTGAGTGGGAGAGGGAGTGGGGGAAACCAATGTGGGAAAAAAAAAACACACATTCCTTTTGAGGAACCTACCACAGAGGGCCTCTGAAAGCCTCTGCCCTTCAGACTATCAAAGCAGATGCTGAGCCTGATGGGCAACTGTTGGGCAGAGTGAATGGAATTTTAGGTAAGAACTGGGAAATAGTAAGGGCTGGAGAGGACAGGGTCTCCACAAGGAGAGCAACAGAACAAGAAAATTTGAACACAGGGAACTTCCCAGAGACTCATACTCCAACCCAGGACTATTCATGGAGATAACCCAGAACCCATGCACAGATGTAGCCCAGGGCAGTTCAGAGTCCAATTGGGTTACATAGTAATGTGGAGAGGGACTGCCTCTGACATAATCTGATTGGCCTGCTCTTTGATCACCTACCTCTCGGGGGGAGCAGCCTTACCAGGCCATAGTAGAGGACAATACAGCCACTTTTGATGTGAACTGACAGACTAAGATCAGAAAGGAGAGGAGAACCTCCCCTATCAGTGGACTTGGGGAGTGGCATGCAAGCAGAGGGAGGAGGGAGGGTGGGATTGGGAGGGGAGGAGGGAGGGGCTTATGGGGGGATGCAGAATGAATAAAGTGTAATTGATGAAAAATTAAAAAAAAAGAGTTCACAGTCATTTTGAATTATGTTTATTGCATAATCTGCCAATTTCTACATCATCTCTTTGTGGTTATATTTTATCTATTGTGTTGTCAGGGAAAGCCTGTAATGCCTTTATGTTTTGCACAATTTTTCTGAGTAGAATTTACATTTTATTATTTCAATGATAACTAAAGACCAGTTTTATTTAAATATTACATAAGTTTTTTTTCCTAAAATTATTATAGAGATAAGAAATTAACTATGTATATTGAATAAATGATGAATTTATGTTTTAAAAAAAGAAAAGCAATAGAACTTTCAAAGTTCAGATTAGAAAATGAGCAATAACTCTCAGAAGCTTTGTCAATTATCCAAAACAAGCTAAAGATAAATGCTTTTATTTTTCAGCTGTGTACTGACTCCATGGGTAGAGGGAGAAAGACTTAAGTTGTTCCCTTGTAGTGCTAAGTAAGTTGTTGTAATCCATCTCATCCTGTGTGGATTATAGTTCAAGTCCTTGATCTAAGTCAAAATTAGCTATCTTCCTGTATCCAGTCCTTTTAAGAATCATAATCTCTAACTCCCTCTCATTTAAACTGGTCAAATTTGAAGTCACCCAGCAAATGAAGGGAACCCTTACAGAACCCTGAACACTTGAGCACCAACTGATGTCTTGACGAGACCTATTACAACATTTTTTCTCTTTTTATAGTTTATTTTTTTAATTTTTATTTTATTTTTAATTACACTTTATTTACTTTGTATCCCCCCTCTATTTCAGTCCTTCTTGCCTTCCCAACCCCTCCCTTCCTCCTCCTTCTCCACGCATACTCTTCCCCATGTCCACTGGTAAGGGAGGGTTTCTTTTTTCTTACTTCTGATCATAGTCTGTTAAGGCTCATCAGGAATGGCTGCATTTTCTTCTTTTGTGGCCTGGTAAGGCTGCTGCCTCCTCAGGGGGAGGTGATCAAAGAGCAGGCCAATCAGTTCATGTCAGAAGCAGTCCCTGTTTCCATTACTATGGAACATATTTGGACACTGAATTGCCATGGGCTACATCTATGAGGGGTTCTAGGTTATCTCCCTGCATGGTACTTGGATGGAATATGAGTCTCAGGAAAGAACTCGGTGCTCAAATTTTTGGGTTCTGTTCTCCTTGTGGACCTCCTGTCCTCTCCAGATTTACTATTTCCCACTTCTTTCATAAGATTCTCTACATTCTGCCAAAAGTTTGGCCATAAGTCTCAATATCTGCTTTGATAGTCTGCAGGGCAGAGCCTTTCAGAGGCTCTCTGTGGGAGCTCCTAACTTGTTTCCTGTTTTCTTCTTCTTCTGTTGTCAATTCTCTTTGCCTTTCACGATGGGGATTGAGCATTTAGCCAGAGTCCTCCCTCTAAATTAGCTTCTTTAGGTATACAGATTTTAGTAGGTTTATCCTATATTACATGTCTATATGAGTGAGTATATACCATGTGTCTTTCTGCTTCTGGGATAGCTCACTCAGGATGATCCTTTCCAGTTCCCATTATTTACCTGCAAATTTCACATTACACCCATCAGAATGGCCAAGATCGAAAACTCAAGTGACAACACACCTTGGAGAGGATGTGGAGAAATGGGAACCTTCCTCCAATGTGGGTGGGAATGTAAACTTGTACAACCACTCTGGAAATCAACCTGGTGCTTTCTCAGACAACTACGAATAGCACTTTCTCAAGATCCAGCTATACCACTCCTAGGCATATATCCCAAACAGGCTCAAGTACAGAATAAGGACATTTGATCAACCATGTTTGTAGCAACTTTATTTGTAACAGCCAGAAGCTGGAAACAACCCAGATGCCCCTCAACTGAAGAGTGGATACAGAAATTGTGGTACATCTACACAATGGAATATTATTCATCAATGAAAAACAAGGAAATCATGAAATTTGCAGGTAAATGTCGGGAACTGTCATAACATTTTACAAGGAAACAGTTGAGTCTTTATCAAGCTTTCTGGCTTGGAGCCAATCTTTTTTTTTTTTATTTAAAATTTTCATTTATTTTTCTGTTGTTTAAAATTTTCATACATAAACATGATACACTTTTATCAAACCCAAGTCCATATACCCTTCATTCCAGTTCATCCCCATACCCCTACCACTTTTCTTTCCTCTCAACTTCATAGGGAGAGGGGCATCAATGGGCACAGGCACCCAGTGAGGCATGCGAGTAACTAGGGCATACCTAAATTTACTAGCATTCCAGCATTGGGCAAAAAAGCAAGTAACATTACCACAATTACTTGGCTCTATCTGGCTAATAATGAATAAAAATGGGGGATATAGACAAACAGATGTGGGCTTATAGGAAATATTATGAGAAGCCTTAACCCCTCGTTGGAACGTCCTGCATCAGTTCTAGAACTAGCAGTGGTGGTGTCCGAGGTCTGAGTAGGTTCAGGAGACCATTGCCCCCAAGGGTGAGACGTGCTCCATGCCAATTGACTAACTCCATGTTTTCCTCCAATTTTGAAAGTCATTTCAGGTTCTTAAATTATTTTTTCCCTTTTTTTTAATTTTTCATCAATTACACTTTATTCATTCTGCATCCCCCCATAAGCCCCTCCCTCCTCCCCTCCCAATCCCACCCTCCCTCCTCCCTCTGCTTGCATGCCACTCCCCAAGTCCAATGATAGGGGAGGTTCTCCTCTCCTTTCTGATCTTAGTCTGTCAGTTCACATCAAAAGTGGCTGTATTGTCCTCTACTATGGCCTGGTAAGGCTGCTTCCCCCCAGAGGGAGGTGATCAAAGAGCAGGCCAATCAGATTATGTCAGAGGCAGTCCTTCTTCACATTACTATGTAACCCAATTGGACTCTGAACTGCCCTGGGCTACATCTGTGCATGGGTTCTGGGTTATCTCCATGAATAGTCCTGGGTTGGAGTATGAGTCTCTGGGAAGTTCCCTGTGTTCAAATTTTCTTGTTCTGTTGCTCTCCTTCTGGAGACCCTGTCCTCTCCAACCCTTACTATTTCCCAGTTCTCACCTAAAATTCAATTCACTCTGCCCAACAGTTGCCCATCAGGCTCAGCATCTGCTTTGATAGTCTGAAGGGCAGAGGCTTTCAGAGGCTCTCTGTGGCAGGTTCCTAGGTTGTTTCCTGTTTTCTTCTTCTTCTGATGGCCATCCTCTTTGCCTTTCCGGATGGGGATTGGACATTTTAGTTAGGGTCCTCTCTCTTGCTTAGGTTCTTTAGATGCACAGGTTTTAGTGGGTTTGTCCTATGTTGTATGTCTATATGAGTGAGTATATGGATGTGTGTCTTTTTGCTTCTGGGACAACTCACTCAGGATGATCCTTTCCAGATCCCACCATTTACCTGCGAATTTCATGAATTCCTTATTTTTCATTGCTGAGTAATATTCCATTGTGTAGATGTACCACAATTTCTGCATCCATTCTTCAGTTGAGGGGCATCTGGGTTGTTTCCAGCTTCTGGCTATTACAAATAAAGCTGCTACAAACATGGTTGAGCAAATGTCCTTTTTGTGTACTTGAGCCTCTTTTGGATATATGCCCAGTAGTGGTATGGCTGGATCTTGAGGAAGCGCTATTCCTAGTTGTCTGAGAAAGCGCCAGATTGATTTCCAGAGTGGTTGTACAAGTTTACATTCCCACCAGCAGTGGAGAAGGGTTCCCCTTTATCCACAACCTCTCCAGCATGTGTTGTCACTTGAGTTTTTGATCTTGGCTGTTCTCATGGGTGTAAGGTGAAATCTCAGGGTTGTTTTGATTTGCATTTCCCTAATGGCTAGTGAGGTTGAGCATTTCTTTAAGTGCTTCTCTGCCATTCGGTATTCCTCTACAGAGAATTCTCTGTTTAGCTCTGTTCCCCATTTTTTAAGTGGATTAATTGGTTTGCTGCTTTTCAGCTTCTTTAGTTCTTTATATATACTGTATATGAGTCCTCTGTCAGATAAAGGGTTGGTGAAGATTCTTTCCCAATCTGTAGGTGGTCGCTTTGTTTTGATGATGGTGTCCTTTGCTTTACAGAAGCTTTTCAGTTTCATGAGGTCCCATTTATTGGTTGTTGCTCTTAGAGCCTGTGCTGTTGGTGTTCTGTTCAGGAAGTTTTCCCCTGTACCAATGAGTTCTAGGGTATTTCCCACTTTTTTTTTCAAGCCGATTTAATGTGTCTGGTTTTATGTTGAGGTCTTTGATCCACTTGGACTTCAGTTTTGTGCAGGGTGACAAGTATGGATCTATTTTCATTTTTCTACATGTAGACATCGAGTTAGACCAACACCATTTGTTGAAGATGCTATCTTTTTTCCATTGTATGGTTTTGGCGTCTTTGTCTAAGATCAGGTGTCCATAAGTGTGTGTTTATTTCTGGGTCCTCTGTTCGGTTCCATTGATCCACCATTCTCTTTCTATGCCAGTACCATGCAGTTTTTAAAACTGTTGCTCTATAGTACAACTTAAGAACAGGGATGGAGATACCTCCAGAAGATCTTTTATTGTAGAGGATTGTTTTAGCAATTCTGGGTTTCTTGTTATTCCAGATGAAGTTGAGAATTTTTCTTTCCAGGTCTGTAAACAATTGTGTTGGTAATTTGATGGGCATTGCATTGAATCTGTAGATTGCTTTTGGTAAGATGGCCATTTTTACTATATTAATCTTGCCAAGCCATGAGCATGGGAGATCTTTCCATCTTCTCATATCTTCTTCTAATTCTTTCTTCAGAGATTTGAAATTTTTTTCACACAAGTTTTTGACTTCCTTGGTTAGGGTTACTCCAAGGTACCTTATGTCATATGTGGCTATTGTGAAGGGTGTTGTTTCCCTAATTTCTTTCTCAGCCCTTTTGTCTTTTGTATATAGGAGGGCTACTGATTTTTTTTTAGTTAATTTTGTATCCAGCCACTTTGCTGAAGGTGTTTATCAGCTGTAGGAGTTCCCTGGTAGAGTTTTTGGGGTCACTACACGTATACTATCATATCATCTGCAAATAGTGATACTTTGACTTCTTCGTTTCCAATTTGTATCCCCTTGATCTCCTTCAACTGTCTTGTTGCTCTAGCAAGGACTTCCAGAACTATGTTGAAGAGATATGGAGAGAGTGGGCAGCCTTGTCTTGTCCCTGATTTCAGTGGGATTGCTTTAAGTTTCTCTCCGTTCAGTTTGATGTTGGCTATAGGCTTGCTGTATATCGCCTTTACTATGTTTAGATATGTGCCTTGTATACCTGATCTCTCCAATACTTTGAACATGAATGGATGTTGGATTTTGTCGAAGGCTTTTTCAGCATCTAGGGAGATTATCATGTGTTTTTTTTCTTTCAGTTTGTTAATATGGTGGATCACATTGATGGATTTCCGTATATTGAACCACCCCTGCATACGTGTGATGAAGCCTACTTTTTCATGGTGGATGATATCTTTGATGTGTTCTTGTATTCGGTTTGCGAGTATTTTGTTGAGTATTTTTGCATCAATGTTCATAAGGGAGATTGGCCTGAAGTTCTCTTTTTTTGTTGGGTCTTTGTGAGGTTTAGGTACCAAGGTGACTGTGGCTTCATAGAATGAGTTTGGTAATGTTGCTTCTGTTTCGATTTTGTGGAATAGTTTAAAGAGAACTGGAGTTAGCTCTTTTTTGAATGTTTGGTAGAATTCTGCGCTGAAACCATCAGGTCCTGGGCTTTTTTTGGATGGGAAACTTTTGATGACTGCTTCAATTTCCTTGGGAGATATAGGACTATTTAATTGATTTACCTGGTCCTGATTTAGCTTTGGTAAGTGGAATCGATCAAGAAAATTGTCCATTTCATTTAAATTTTCAAATTTTGTTGCATATAGACTTTTGAAGTAAGTCCTAATGATTGCTTGGATTTCCTCAGTGTCTTTAGTTATGTCCCCCTTTTCATTTCTGATTTTGTTGATTTGGATGGTGTCTCGCTCCCTTTTAGTTAGCTTGGCTAAGGGTTTGTCTATCTTGTTGATTTTCTCAAAGAACCAGCTCTTGGTTTCATTGATTCTTTGAATTGTTTTATTTGTTTCTAATTGATTGATTTCAGCCCTGAGTTTGATTATTTCCAGCCGTCTGCTCCTTCTTGGTGTGTCTGCTTCTTCTTTTTCTAGGGTTTTTAAGTGAGCCTTTAAGTTGCTTTAATGCGCTGTCTCTAATTTCTTCTTGAAGGCACTTAGTGCTATGAACTTTCCTCTTAGCACTGCCTTCATTGTGTCCCACAAGTTTGGGTATGTTGTGTCTTCATTTTCATTGAGTTCTAGGAAGATTTTAATTTCTTTCTTTATTTCTTCCCTGACCCAGCTGTCTTTTAGTAGCAAGTTGTTCAGTTTCCATGTATGTGTAGGCTTTTTGCTATTTTTGTTGTTACTGAGGTCCAGCTTTATTCCATGGTGATCAGACAGGATACAAGGGATTATTTCAATCTTCATGTATCTGTTGAGGCTTGCTTTGTGACCAACTATGTGGTCTATTTTGGAGAAGGTTCCATGAGGTGCTGAGAAGAAGGTAAATTCTTTTGTGTTTTGTTGTAAGGTTCTGTAAATGTCTGTTAGGTCCATTTGATTCATGACCTCTGTTAGAGATATTGTTTCTTTGTTTAATTTCTGTTTAGATGACCTGTCCTTTGTTGAGAGTGGGGTGTTGAAGTTTCCCACTATTAGTGTGTGGGGATCTATGTGTGGTTTAAGTTTTATCAACGTTTCTTTCACAAATGTGGGTGCGCTTGTATTTGGGGCATAGATGTTCAGGATTGTGATGTCTTCTTGGTGGAATTTTCCCTTGATGAGTATGAAGTTTCCTTCCCCATCTCTTTTGATTAATTTTGGTTGAAAGACTATTTTATCAGATATTAGAATGGCTACTCCTGCTTGCTTCTTGCGTCCATTTGCTTGAAAAGCCGTCTTCCATCCCTTTACTCTCAGGTAATGTCTATCTTTGTGACTTAGGTGTGTTTCTTGTATACAACAGATTTCTGGGTTTTGTTTACGCATCCATTCTGTTAGTCTGTGTCTTTTTATTGGAGAATTAAGTCCATTGATATTGAGAGAGATTAATGACCAGTGGCTGTTAGATCCTTTGAATTTGATGTTGGCTGTGGTCATTCGGTTGTGTGCTTGGTTGCTTTTTGTTTTACTGTATTGGGGTTATTTATTTTCTGTGATTTCTTGAATGTAGCTAGCTTTCTTGGGTTGTATTTTCCCTTCCAGTGTCTTTTGTAATGCTGGATTTGTTTGTAGGTATTGTTGAAATTTGTTTTTGTCATTGAATATCTTGTTTTCTCCGTCTATGAGGACTGAGAATTTTGCAGGTTATAGTAGCCTGGGCTGACATCTGTGTTCTCTTAGGGTCTGCATGATATCCGTCCAGGCCCTTCTGGCTTTCATAGTCTCTGTTGAGAAGTCAGGTGTGATTCTAATGGTTTTGCCATTACATGTTACTTGGCCTTTTTCTCTTGCAGCTTTTAGTATTTTTTCTTTGTTCTGTATACTTACTGTTTTGATTATTATGTGGCGGGAGGATTTTCTTTTCTGGTCTAATTTATTGGGTGTTCTATAGGCCTTTTGTATTCTTATTGGTCTCTCCTTTAAGTTGGGGAAATTTTCTACAATGATTTTGTTGAAAATATTTTCTGGGCCTTGGTGCAGGGAATCTACTTTTTCCTCTATTCCTATTATTCTTAGGTTTTGTCTTTTCATGTTGTCTTGAATTCCTTGGATGGTCTGTGTCAGAAAATTTTTAGATTTAACATTTTCTTTGAGAGATACATCTATTTCTTCCATTGTATCTTCCACACCTGAGATTCTTTCTTCCATTTCTTGTAGCCTATTGGTTATGCTAACCTCTGTAGTTCCTGCTTTCCTCCCTAAGTTCTTTCTTTCCACAATTTCTTCCATTTGCGTTTTTCTTTTTAATTTTTCCAATTCTATCTTCAGGTCTTGAGCTATTTTGTTGGTTTCCTTCACTTGTCTGACTGTATTTTCATGTTTTTCCATCAATTCCTTCAGCAGTTTGTTTGAACAATCCTCTGTTTCTTTTATTTCATTCAGTGATTTAAGCATTCCTTCTCTAAAGGCCACACAGACTGTTTGGCTGCAGCTTCCTGTATTTCTTCACGGATGGCCATAATCACCTTGTCTTTAATTTCCTCCATTTCTTTACAGATAGCCATGATCTGTTTGTTTTTATCTTCCTCTAATTCTTTTCGTATTTTATTTGTTTCCTCTGTTATCTTCTTCATGAGTATAGATGTTAGGTCATCTCCTTGAATTTCATTTATCCTGGGGTGTCTAGGGCTATTTGCCCCTGGATAACTGGGTTCTGGAGATGCCATATTGCACTGGCTTTTGTTGGTTGGACTTTTACGCTGTCCTCTACCCATTGGGCTATCTTAATTGTTTGAATTTAGTTTCTGGTGGTTCCTGGAATCCTGTGGTGGAGAGATTCCCTTTGGCAGGAAGTTGGTTTTCCTGAAGGAAGCATTTCCAGCATTTTGGGTAAAGTCACTGGATGGCCGGTGTTTTTCAGGAGTTGCTACAGCTCACCTCAGGTATAGAGACCTGGGTAGTAACTGTGGTCCTGATTAGTCGAGAGGGCTCTCCTCTCTCTGGGAGAATTCCTGGAGACAGTTGCACTCCTTCTGGGTTTCTTGCTGTAAATTTAGTGATCAACTGCTGTAATCCGTGTGTCCCGTGGTTTGGTCGGTTTTGTTAGGGATAACTGGTTGCCCCTTGGAGCAATATCTGGTGGGTTGATCTCAGGGTTCCCGGTCTTTTGTAGGTCTGAGGTTGGGGCTCTGTGCCCCAGAACCCAAGAGGTAATTTGTGGCGGGTGAGTACTGCTCTGGTGTCTTGGGGCACACAGTTCTGCCTGTAAGGTGTATTTGGTACAATGCAGGCCTCTGGGCTGGTGGACTAGCGCCCGCCTGCTAGTCTGTGGGAGCTGAGTTTCCGATCACTCTGTGCTCCCTGTTTGGGCCCAGATCTGTGATGGCTGGGCGTACTCACCTGTCTGCGATCTGCAGGCTGCTAGACTTTCCCTAGGTGACCCCAGCAGCACAGTTTCTTTCTTCCCTGTGGGGTCCTCTCTGGACAGGGGTTCCCAGTCCCTGTTGTATTGGGGCGCACAGCTTGTCTGTACCGCTGAGCTGAGCGCGCAGATCTCTGCGCTGCAGGAGCTCAGTTGTGTTGGCGGTGGGTACCCGCTGTCCTAGCGACCTTCCGGGGATAGACTGTGTGACCTGTGATCAGTCTGGAAACTTTGCTTCCCAGTGGGGTCCCCCCGTGACTGGGACTCCCAGCCTCAGGCACCCTTGTGCTCACCGATCAGCCTGGGAAAGTGATCAGGACATTCAGGCTTGCGACTCCATCCTGGAGACCCAAAGCCCGCGTTACCTGGGATTTCTTCCGGGTTCTGGCTGGGTAGCCGAGAGTGGACCCGACCCATTCCCACACCGTGGAAGCCTCCCCTCACCTGGGAAACACGATTGATGTAGTTTCAGGGCCCAGAGTTCAGTCTCCTGGTCTCTGCACGGCGAGTGCTGTCCTGCTTCTCAAATGTGGTGCTCTACCGGCGCTGCCATCTTGTCTCCCCCCAGGATAATATTTTTTTAAGTATTCCCCAGGGCATCAGAGACTGAGTTTCTCTGTCAGGTGCAAACCCACACAGAGGGGAACGGCTGGTCTGATCTCAGAGCACTCCGCCAATACCACCAACCCGAAAATGTCTCAGGAAAAATTACCCAGTTTCAGCAGACGCTCAGGCACCCAATCCCCAGAAAGGCAGAAAGGCAGAGCCACTTAAGTCTATGCCTGCAGGTTCTACTCACCATCACAGACAGAACAGCTGTCCCCAAAATAAAGACTGGGTGTCTCTGTCAGGAGGATACCTCACAGCAGGGGAATCATCAGGTGTAACACTCAGGACACCCAGCTCCAAAACACTTTCTGGTTTCATGCAGACTCTATGCTCTAGCCTTCTACTGCAGGCATGAGTGCTGTGTTCACCTGCCATTACTGAGTACTGCTAGGGCACTGCAGCACACAGTTGCCCTCTCAGACCTACAATAGCCAGAGATCCATTACAGCAACACTCAGATACTGCTCCAAGGATCAACCAGTTATCCTTAGTTAAACTGACAAAACTGTGGGAATCCCTAGGTCTTCAAGAGGGTTTCACCCAACAATTACATGTTAAGAGCAACAGCTGCAGCTCACTAAATTCAGAGCAAGAAACCCAGCAGCAGGGCAGCCATCACCAGGACCTCTCCTGATGAGAGGAGAGCCTTCCTGAACACCACAGTTACCACACAGGTCCATACACCTGAAGTAAACTGTGACAGTTCCTGAGAACCACCATTCAGTTGACCATACCCAAAAAGCAGAGGAGAACTTCAGAACTCCGACAAGTGGAATCTCCCCACCCCAGGACCCAGCAGGCACCAGAAATAAACAGACAACAACTGAGACAGAGATATGGATGGAGGCCAGCAAAAAAGCACAACCAACAAAAGGAAAAGAAATATGACATCCCCAGAACCCAGTTATCCAGGGGTAAGTAGCCCTGGACACACTAAAATAAGTGAAATTCAAGAAGTAGCTTACATCTATGCTTATGAAGAGGGTAATGGAGGAAGCAAATGAAATGCGTAAAGAATTAGGGGATGATATAATAAAACAGATTATGGTCATCAGTAAAGAAATATAGGCAGATGCAGCCAAACAGTTTGTAGTGTTCACAGAGGAAATGATTAAATCACTGAAAGAAATAAAATAAACAGAGAAATGTTCAAACATACAGCTGAAGGAATTGAAGGAAAAACAGGAAAATACAGTCAGACAGGTGAAGGAAATCAACAAAACAGCTCAAGATCTGAAGATAGAATTCGAAAAATTAAAGAAAACACAAATGGAGGAAATCATGGAGAGGAAGAAGCTAAGGAAAAAAAAACAGGAAATATAGAGGTAAGCATAACCAACAGACTACAAGAGATAGAAGAAAGAATCTCAGGTGTGGAAGATACAATGGAAGAAATCGATGTATCCATCAAAGAAAATAATAATTCTAAAACATTCCTGACAAAAACCATCCAAGAAATCTAAAACAACATACAAAGACAAAACCTAAGAATAATAGGAATAGAGGAAAAAGAAGATGCCCTTCTCCAAGGCCCAGAAAATATTTTCAACAAAATCATTGGAGAAAATTAACCCAATTTAAAGGGAGGCTATAAGAATATAAGAGGCCTACAGAACACCTAATAAATTAGACCAGAAAAGAAAATCCTCCTGCCACATAATAATCAAAACAAAATAGTTTAGTATACAGAACAAAGAAAAAATACTAAAAGCCTAGAGGGAAAAAGGTCAAGTAACATATAATGGCAAACCCATCAGAATCAAACCTGACTTCTCAACAGAAACTATGAAAGCCAGAAGAGCCTGGACTGATATAATACAGACCCTACGAGAACACCGATGTCAGCCTAGGCTACTGTACCCAGCAAAACTCTCAGTCCTCATAGACAGAGAAAACAAGATATTCAACGACAAAAAAAAAAATTTTCAACAATATCTACACACAAATCCAACATTACAGAAGATACTAGAAGAAAAAATACAACCCAAGAAAACTAACTACTTTCAAGAAACCACAGGAAATAAATAACCTCACTACAGCAAAACAAAAAGTAGCCAAACACACAAACACTACCATAGCCAACATCAAATTCAAAGGATCTAACAGCCACTGGTCATTAATCTCCCTCAACCTAAATGGACTCATTTCTCCAATAGAAAGACACAGACTAACAGAATGGATGCGTAAACAAGACCCAACAATATGTTCATACAAGAAACACAACTAAACCACAAAGATAGACATTACCTGAGAGTAAAGGGCTGGAAGACGGTTTTCCAAGCAAATGGACCCAAGAAGCAAGCAGGAGTAGCCATTCTAATATCTAATAAAATAGATTTTCAACCAAAATTAATCAAAAAAGATAGAGGACATTTCATACACATCAAGGAAAAAATCCACCAGGAAGATATCAGAATCCTGAATATCTATGCCCCAAATTCAAGGGCAACCACATTTGTAAAAGAAACTTTAATAAAACTTAAACCACACATAGACCCCCCCACATTAATAGGGGGAGACTTCAACTCCCCACTCTCAACAAAGGACTAGTCAACAAAACAGAAATTAAACAAAGAAACAGTATCTCTGACAGAGGTCATGAATCAAGTGGACCTCACAGACATCTACAGAACGTTTCACCCAAACAAAGAAGAATTTACCTTCTTCTCAGTACCTCATGGAACCTTCTCCAAAATAGACCATATAGTTGGTCACATGCAAGACTCATCAGATACAAGAAGATTGAAATAATCCCTTATATCCTAACTGATTACCATGGACTAAAGCTGGACCTCAATGACCAAAATATCAAAAGGCCTACACAAACGAAAACTGAACAACTTGATACTAAAAGAGAGCTGGGTCAGGGAAGAAATAAAGAAATTAAAGACTTCCTAGAATTCAATGAAAATGAAGGCACAGCATACCCAAAATTATGGGACACAATGAAATCAGTTGTAAGAGGAAAGTTCATAGCACTAAGTGCCTTCAAGGAGAAAATCGAAACATCTCATGCAACCAACTTAATGGCTCATTTAAAAGCCCTAGGGGAAAAAAAAGAAGCAGACACACCAAAGAGGAATAGATGGCTGGAAATGATCAAACTCAGGGCTGAAATCAATAAATTAGAAACAAATAAAAAAATTCAAAGAATAAATGAAACCAAGAGCTGGCTCTCTGAGAAAAACAAGATAGACAAACACTTAACCAAACTAACTAAAAGACGGAGAGAAACTATGCATATCAACAAAATCAGAAACAAAAATGGGGACATAACCACAGACAGTGAAGAAATCCAAACAATAATTAGGTCTTACTTCCAAAGTCTATGTGCCACAAAATTCAATAATTTAAATAAAACGGACAATTTTCTTGACTGATTCTACATGGCAAAGCTGAATCAAGACCAGGTAAACCAATTAAATAGTCCTATATCCCCTAAGGAAATAGAAGCTATCATCAAAAGTCTACCATGCAAAAAAAGCACAGGGCAAGATGGTTTCAGTGCAGAATTCTACCAGACCTTCAAAAAGAGCTAACACCAATACTCTTCAAACCATTCCACAAAATAGAAACAGAAGGAACGCTACCAAACTCACTCTATGTAGCCACAGTCACCTTGGTACCTAAACCTCACAAAGACCCAACAAAGAAAGAGAATTTCCAGCCAATCTCCCTTATGAATATTGATGCAAAAATACTCAACAAAATACTTGAAAAGCGAATCCAAGAACACATCAAAGATATCATCCACTACAACCAAGTAGGCTTCATCCCAGGCATGCAAGGGTGGTTCAGTATATGGAAATCCATCAATGTGATCCACCACATAAACAAACTGAAGGAGAAAAACCACCTGATCATCTCCATAGATGCTGAAAAAGCATTTGACAAAATCTAATATCCATTCATGTTTAAGGTATTGGAGAGATCAGGGATCAATGGCACATACCTGAACATAGTAAAGGCAATATAGAGCAAGCCTATAGCCAATAACAAACTCAATGGAGAGAAACTTTAATCATTCTCACTGAAATGAGGGACAAGTGAAGGCTGCCCCCTCTCTCCATATCTCTTCAACATTGTTTTTGATGTCCTTGCTAGAGCAATAAGACAATTGAAGAAGATCAAGGGAATACAAATTGGAAAGGAAGAAGTCAAAGTATCACTATTTGCAGATGATATGATAGTATACTTGAGTGACCCCAAAAATTCTACCAAGGAACCCTTACAGCTGATTAACACCTTCAGCAAAGTAGCTGTATACAAAATTAACTAAAAAAAAATCAGTAGCCCTCTTGTATACAAAAGACAAATGGGCCGAGAAAGAAATTAAGAAAACACCTTTCACAATATCCACAAAGGACATAAAGTACCTTGGTGTGAACCTAACCAAGCAAGTCAAAGATCCGTATGAAAAAAATTTCCCGTCTCTGAAGAAAGAATTAGAAGAAGATTTCAGAAGATGGGAGATCTCCCATGCTCATGGCTTGGCAGGATTAATATAGTAAAAATGGCCATCTTACTAAAAGCATTCTAAAGATTTAAAGCAATTCCCATCAAATTGCCAACACAATTCTTTACAGACATTGAAAGAAAAATTCTCAACTTCATATGGAATAACAAGAAACCCATAATTGCTAAAACAATTCTCTACAGTAAAAGAGCTTCAGGAGGTATCTCCATCTCTGATCTCAAGCTGTATTATAGAGCAACAGTAATAAAAAGTGCATGGTACTGGCATAGAAACAGAATGGTGGATCAAGGGAATCAAATAGAAGGCCCTGACATAAATCCACACACTTATGGACACCTAATTGTTGACAAAGATACCAAAACCATTCAATGGAAAAAAGACAGCATCTTCAAAAAATGGTGCTGGTTTAACTGGATGTCTACATGCAGAAAATGCAAATAGATCCGTACTTATCACCCTGCACAAAACTAAAGTCCAAGTGTATCAAAGACCTCAACATAAAACCAGACACATTAAACTGCTTAGAAGAAAAAATGGGGAAGAGCCTTGAAGTCTTTGGCACAGGAGACAACTTCCTGAACAGAACACCAACAGCACAGGGTCTAAGAGCAACAATCAATAAATGGGACCTCATGAAACTGAAAAGCCTCTGTAAAGCAAAGGACACTGTCGTCAGAACAAAAAACAGCCTACAGATTGGGAAAGGATCTTCACCAACCCCACATCTGACAGAGGACTAATATCCAGGCTTTATAATGAACTAAAGAAGTTAAACAGCAAAAAATCAAGTAATCCAATTAAAAAATGGAGTACAGAGCTAAACAGAGAATTCTCTGTAGAGGAATATCGAATGGCAGAGAAAACACTTAAAGAAATGCTCAACCTCATTAGCCATCAGGGAAATGCAAATCAAAACAACCCTGAGATTTCACCTTACACCCATCAGAATGGCCAAGATGAAAAATTCAAGTGACAACACATGCTGGAGAGGTTGTAGAGAAAGGGGAACCCTCCTTCACTGCTGATGGGAATGTAAACTTGTACAACCACTCTGGAAATCAATCTGGCACTTTCTCAGAGAACTAAGAATAGTGGTTTGTCAAGATCCAGTAAATAAACATTTTTAAATAGAAAGAAAGCAAAAATAAAATAAAATAAAATAAAATAAAATAAAATAAAATAAAATAAACACATCCCCCACCAAAAAACCCCAATAATTTGGCCTGCAGTGTTGGAGAATGTTAGAGCAAATTTCCCTAACATCATATGTTCAACACACACACACACACACACACACACACACACACACACACTAAAAAAAAAACACATGTGAACCCAAACACAATGATCACACTTCCAGTTTATAAGAAAATATATTAAAGCAACTCTTTCCCTTAATCATTTTAAAGATGAGGATGAGGTGGAATCCATCCACAGTGTATTTTTACAATTTGTATTTAACATTCAATGTGACATCACTGCAGAGAGATAGAAAACACAACATGTTCCAAAATCAACAATGTGCTGCACACTCCTTGAGAGCTCTACACACTGGGGGTTGTGCCTGTGTGCAAAGTGGAGCACTGTGAAGCAACATCTGTCCAGGGACAGGAATGCATGTCTCTCATATATGCATACAGTCTTCACTTGTATATTTACACAAACCTGTTCTTCCTGCAGGGAGGAAAAAGTCAGACTTTTTGACATTGTTTGTGACCCTCAAACTTAACCTGATGCTATCAAAGTACATTTTCATTAAACAGTAGGTCCAAACTATTTTTTTTTTATTTAAAGGCTGGTTCTGAACAAATGCCTTCACTAGTCAATTAAAAATAATGTATTTTATTACATAAGCCAAGGCTGGACACAGTGTTGCTTCCCTCTGTATTTGTCATAGTAAATACTTGTGACAGATGTTTCCTCTCTTTAAATATGCTAGGGGATGCTTGGACCTTAGTGATTTGTAATTGAATTTAAGTCCATGTATGCTGCTCATAAGAATCACCAAGAATACTGAAAGCACTACAGCATGAAGAAGGTAGATGGTTACTTAACTGCCTCTCATATCCAAGCAAAGCTTATAACCATAAACCACGTATTTTGCTAATTTAAATCTATTTTTTGCAGCTAGGCTAGGCTATGCTAGGTATCAGTTCTCTTTAAAGAGCATGAATCCCTGGGACTCTCAATTCATAAGAATGTATTCCTTCTGGGTTCCCTAGCCATAAGGTATTCACTAGGCTGAAGAAAGAAGTTTCTTTGGATTAAAAGTGGTTTCTACTGAGAATTCTCTGTTTAACTCTGTACCCCATTTTTTAATTGGATTACTTAATTTGTTGCTGTTTAACTTCTTGAGTTCTTTATATACACTGGATATTAGCCCTAAACCAGACACACTAAACCTGTTAGAAGAAAAAGTGGGGAAGAGCCTTGAACTTACTGGCACAGGAGACAACTTCCTGAACAGAACACCAACAGCACAGGCTCTAAGAGCGACAAGCAATAAATGGGACCTCATGAAACTGAAAAGCTTCTGTAAAGTAAAGGACACTGTCATCAAAACAAAGCGACTGCCTACAGACTGGGAAAGGATCTTCACTTTGTTGCTGTTTTAATGAACTTATTTAAAGAAAATAATCCTCTGAAACCACTTATATATAATTTGAAATCTTCAAAAATACACTATAAAGAAAAGGAAGATCATGTGACAGTCTGCAACTATCTAAGTTTTTACCAAATATCAAGCAGAAAGCATGTAAAGCTATAGAAAGGAGCCTGAATGTTAAAAAGTTCAGATAATTGGGTGGAAAAGTCATTTATCCAATCAATGTAAATAACTAGCATATCAATTTCCATATTACATGAGACACTTTACTAATACCTTCCACTGAAATCATGTTTCACAGGAGACTTAAGCTTTAACTGTGGGCTTAGCAGAGGATTTGCAGAAAAACAACACTCAAGTTGAGGATTGAAAAAGTTTAAGTATGCATCATAGACAAGACTGTTCACAAATGTAAATAATACACAAGACAATCCTAAGGTGAATTAGAGCATGTAGATTTTCAATACTTTTTTTTTAATGAGGGTATTTTAAATAATAAAAAAAATAAAGGGTAGAACCATATGAACTTTAGATGATGTAAAAAATTGTGAAGGCAGTTTCAGTGTTGATATTAAAAACCAAAAATCAATAAAGGGTTTTACAGGAGATATATATGACCAGAATTTAATCTTAATGAATTTCAAAGTTTTGGGAAATAAAGAGAAAATATGAGCAAACATATATTTTATTGATTTTTATTTTTTATATTAATCACAGGTTATTTACTTTATATCCCAGCTGTAGCCCCCTCCCTCATTGCCACCCTGCCCCTTTCCAACCCCAGAGAAACAAATAAATGTTTAACGTCCTAAGTCATCAGGGAAATGAAAATCAAAATGATCTTGAGATCTCACCTTATACCCATCAGAATGAATAACACAAGTGACAACACATGATGGAACCTTCCTCCACTGCTGGTGAGAATGTAAAGTTAAACAATGACTTTGGAAATCAATCTGGCTCTTTATCAAACAATTAGGAATAGCGCTTCCTCAAGATATAGCTATACCACTCCTAGGCATATATCCAAAAGACATTCATGTATACAACAAGGACATCTGCCCAACCATGTTTGTAGCAGCTTTATTTGTAATAGCCAGAACCTGGAAACAGCCCAGAAAATAAACAGGATAGAGAAACACTAAAAAAGGCAGAGACAAACTATCCAAATCAGCAAAATCAGAAAGGAAAAGTGGGAAATAATGACAGAAAGTGAGGAAATACAACAAAATCATTAGCTCTTATTTAAGAAACCTATGCACAACAAAATTTGGAAATCTACATGAAATGAACAATTTTCTTGATAAAATCCATTTTTACAAAGCTAAACCAAGGTCAGATAAATAGATTAAAAAGTCCCATATCCCACAAGGAAATAGAAGCAGGCATCAAAAGTCTCTATTCCAAAACAAGCCCAGTGACTGATGGTTTCAGCACAGAATTTTACCAGACCTTCAAAGCAGAACTGATGCTAATAGTGTTCAAAGTATGCCACCTAATAGGGACAGAAGGAACATCACCAAACTCATTCTATGAGGTCACAGTTACCTTGACACATAGACCAAACAAAGACCCAACAAAAATGGAGAACTTCAGACCTATCTCTCTTATGAACATTGACACAAAATGCTCAGTAAAATACTTGCAAACATAATCCAAGAACACATAAAAGATATCATCCACAATGATGCAGGCTTCATCCATAGAAACAACATCAAACCAAACGGAGAGAAATTTAAATCAATCACACCGAAATAAATTTCTCTTCAATATAGTACTTGAAGTCCTAGCAAGAACAAAAGACAACTAAAGGAGTTCAAGGGAATACACATTGGACAGGAAGAGGTCAAAGTATCACTATTTGCAGATGATATGATGCTATACAACCACAGAACTCCTTCAGCTGATACACGCCTTCAGCAAAGTTGCTGGATTAACTCAAAAAGAGTGAGTACCTTTCCTGTATACAAAATCCCAAAGGGCTGAGAAAGAAATTAGAGTTGGGGGAGCCAAGATGGCGGCGCCAGAAGAACACTGTGTCTGAGGAACAGGAAAACACTTTCCATACAGCGACCATGAGACTGAACTCTGGGCCCTAAAACAACAGCGATTGTGTTTCCCAGGTGAGAGGAAACCACCACAGCATGGGAATCAGTCGGGTCCAATCTCAGGCCACCCAGCCAGAACCCAGAAGAGATCCCAGGTCGCGCAGGCACTAGGTTGCAGGACCAGAGCCACACAACTGTGTGTCCTGATCACTTTCCCAGGCTGATCGGTGGGCACAAAAACACCAGAGACTGGGAATCCCAGTCGAGAGAAAACCCAAGGGGAAGGAAAGTTGCGAGACTGGCCATGTGTCACCCAGTCTTTCCCTGGAAAAAAGTCTCGCAGACCACGGCTATCCGCAGCCATCACAACTGAGCTCCTGCCACCAGCACAGAGAGCTACTGCACGCCCAGCTCACCAGTACAGAAGAGCTGTGAGCCCCAGTGCAACAGAGCCTGAGAATCCCTGTCCTGAGAGGGCCCCACAGGGAAGGAAGGAAACCATGCTGTCTTGGGTCACCTAGGCTTTGCCTGGGGAAAGTCTGGCAGAACTGCGAGTACACGCCACTATCACTGATTCAAGCCAGAGAGGGGAACACAGAGTTGTTGGGAACCCAGCTCCTGCAGACTAGTGGGCAGGCACATGCGCCGCCAGCCCAGAGACCTGCTTTGTACAAACTACTCCTTACAGACAGAACTGTGTGCCTCAGGACACCAGAGCCTTGGAGTCACTGTCTGGAGAAACCCTCACAAGGAACAAGGAATGAAGCAAAAGGGACAGATTTAGGCCACCCAGTATATCCCTGGAAAAGGTCCCACAGACTGGCATAAACCAGGGACCTGCTGTGCCCCAGATAGCCTGCTGTTACCAGGAGAGCAGTACTCACCCATCACAGATTACACCTTGGGTATTGGGGCACAGAGCCCCAACTTCAGACCCACAAAAGACTGGGAACCCGAGATCAACCCCCAGATACGGCTCCAAGAGGCAACCAGTTATCTCTAACAAAACCGACCAAACCATAGGACACACAGGTTACAGCAGCTGATCACTAAATTTACAGCAAGAAACCCAGAAGCAAGGTAGCTGTCTCCAGGACTTCTCCTGGTGAGAGGAGAGCGCTCTCAACTAATCAGGGCCGCAGTTACCACCCAGGTCTCTATGCCTGAGGTAAGCTGTAGCAACTCCTGAAAAACACCGGCCATCCAGTGACTATACCCAAAACACTGGAAAGGCTTCCTTCAGGAAAAACCATGTTCCTGCCAAAGGGATTCTCTCCACCACAGGATTCCAGGAACCACCAGAAACTAAATTCAAACAATTAAGATAGCCCAATGGGTAGAGGACAGCGTAAAAGTCCAACCAACAAAAGCCAGAGCAATATGGCATCTCCAGAACCCAGTTATCCAAGAGCAAATAGCCCTAGACACCCCAGGATAAATGAAATTCAAGGAGATGACCTAATATCTATGCTCATGAAGAAGATAACAGAGGAAACAAATAAAATACGAAAAGAATTAGAGGAAGATAAAAACAAGCAGATCATGGCTATCTGTAAAGAAATGGAGGAAATTAAAGACAAGGAGATTATGGCCATCCATGAAGAAATACAGGAAGCTGCAGCCAAACAGTCTGTGGCCTTTAGAGAGGAAATGCTTAAATCACTGAATGAAATAAAAGAAACAGTGAATTGTTCAAACAAACAGCTGAAGGAATTGACGGAAAAACATGAAAATACAGTCAGACAGGTCAAGGAAACCAACAAAATAGCTCAAGACCTGAAGATACAATTGGAAAAAATAAAAAAAAAAAAACACAAATGGAAGAAATTGTGGAGAGAAAAAACTTAGGGAAGAAAGCAGGAACTACAGAGGTTAGCATAACCAATAGGCTACAAGAAATGGAAGAAAGAATCTCAGGTGTGGAAGATACAATGGAAGAAATAGATGTATCTGTCAAAGAAAATGTTAAATCTAAAAAAATTCTGACACAGACCATCCAAGAAATTCAAGACAACATAAAAAGACAAAACCTAAGAATAATAGGAATAGAGGAAAAAGTAGATTCCCTGCACCAAGGCCCAGAAAATATTTTCAACAAAATCATTGAAGAAAATTTCCCCAACTTAAAGGAGAGACCAATAAGAATGCAAGAGGCCTATAGAACACCCAATAAATTAGACCAGAAAAGAAAATCCTCCCGCCACATAATAATCAAAACTGTAAGTATACAGAACAAAGAAAAAATACTAAAAGCTGCAAGAGAAAAAGGCCAAGTAACATATAATGGCAAACCCATTAGAATCACACCTGACTTCTCAACAGAGACTATGAAAGCCAGAAGGGTCTGGACGGATATCATGCAGACCCTAAGAGAACACAGATGTCAGCCCAGGCTACTATAACCTGCAAAATTCTCAGTCCTCATAGACAGAGAAAACAAGATATTCAATGACAAAAACAAATTTCAACAATACCAACATACAAATCCAGCATTACAGAAGACACTGGAAGGAAAAATACAACCCAAGAAAACTAACTACTTTCAAGAAAACACAGGAAATAACTAACCTCACAACAGTAAAACAAAAAGCAACCAAGCACATAACCTGATGACCACAGCCAACATCAAAATCAAAGGATCTAACAGCCTCTGGTCATTAATCTCTCTCAATATCAATGGATTCAACTCTCCAGTAAAAAGACACAGATTAACAGAATGGATGCGTAAACAAGACCCAGCAATCTGTTGCATAAAAGAAACACACCTAAGGCACAAAGATAGACACTACCTATGGGTAAAAGATTTGAAGACTCTTTTCCAAGCAAATCAATGCAAGAAGCAAGCAGGAGTAGCCATTCTAATATCTGATAAAATAGGCTTTCAACCAAAATTAATAAAAAAGATAGGGAAGGACACTTCATATTCATCAAGGGAAAATTCCACCAAGAAGACACCATAGTCCTGAACATCTATGCCCCAAATACAAGGGCACCCACATTTGTGAAAGAAACATTGATAAAACTTAAACCACACACAGATCCCCAAACATTAATAGTGGGAGACTTCAACACCCCACTCTCAACAAAGGACAGGTCAACAAAACAGAAATTAAACAAAGAAACAATATCTCTAACAGAGGTCATGAATCAAACGGACCTAACAGACATTTACAGAACCTTACACCTAAACACAAAAGAATTTACCTTCTCCTCAGCACCTCATGGAACCATCTCCAAAATAGACCATATATTTGGTCAAAAGGCAAACCTCAACATACACAAGAAGATTGAAATAATCCCTTGTATCCTACCTGATCACCATGGAATAACAACAGAAATAGCAAAAGCCTACACACACATGGAAACTGAACAATTTGCTAATAACTGACAGCTGGGTCACGGAAGAAATAAAGAAAGAAATTTTCTAGGAGCCAAGGCCAGCTAGTGGAAAGTTACAACAGCTGCAACAAGGTCATAGGTGAGAAATTTACATTTCAGGAACCTATGAGACATCTGTGCATCAGGTTAGACATTTTGAGGTATCTTAGCTGACATTCTTGTAGTATCTCTTTTAGTAAACATTCTTGCAGTGTTCTGCATCATCATTAATCACCCTGTTATGTTTTGTAAACTATATTGCTGACACATTTTTCCTTCCTGCCTTCTCCCTATAAAGTTGTGTGGAATTTTTCAAATAAACCAGAGCAAGACCAGATTATAGACTTGCTCTCATTCTCTGTGTCTCCTTGTCTCTATTTTATTCTTTTTGCCCCTCCTTAGGAACTCGTTGCACTCCAGCTGGCGCCCAACGTGGGGCTGAGGCATGGGGATTGAATTGACCATCGTTCTTTGTGGGCCCACACAATTTCATAGGATTACCACTTTTACAGGGGAAGTGAGTGAAAATCCTGCATAAGAGATCTCCACAGAGCCACCCATCTGTGAGTCTGATCCAGAGAGGTAAGTCAGAAAGACGAATTATGGGACAAGAGTTGAATAAGCATTACTTATTCTTACAGGGTCTCAAGGAGTCCTTCAAGGCACGAGGAGTTAGGGTAAATAAAAAAGAAAATCACAAGCTAAAGAGTCGCTTGAAAGATTAGAGCAGCCAAACAGGCAAAAAAAAAAAAAAAAAACTAAGGTTTTTTTCAAATGTTCATAAAGGAGCTCAAACAGATTTGTGTAATTTAAAAGCAAAAACATGGTTTAGCTCTAGATAATGAGTATAAAACAGTCAGAGGAAGTAACTGTCAAGTCTCATAATTCAGACTGGCCTCCTGTGCCTGCCTCCCTCTAACCCAAACAACAACAAAAAAGACCTCCAGCAAGGCCCATAGCTCAGAGCTCAGTAAGCAGAGGAACTGGGACACTGCACTTCTTCTTCCTCATCCCCTACAGCAGGTTAGGCTTGGATGGCTTAGATGGCTTGTGCAGAACTAGGGTGGATGGGAACACTCACACCCTCAAAATCAGCTGCTGAGCTGAAAGGCAGTTCACCTTGCCCCCTTCCTCCTCCCATCCCTCCTCCCACGGGCTTCAGTCAGTTTCAGCTCTTGGACGGGGGAGAGGATGGAGCCACTTCCATTTTTTTTTAAATTAACTTTTTATTAATTACACTTTATTCATTTTGTATCCCCCCATAAGCCCTTCCCTCCTCCCCTCCCGGTCTCACCCTCCCCACCCTTTCTGCATACATGCCCCTCCCCAAGTCCACTGATAGGGGAGGTCCTCCTCTCCTTCTTTCTGATCTTAGTCTATCAGTTCTCATCAGAAGTGGCTGCATTGTCAGGGTTCTAGGTTATCTCCATGAATAGTCCTTGGTTGGAGTATGAGTCTCTGGGAAGTTCCCTGTGTTCAAATTTTCTTGTTCTGTTGTTCTCCTTGTGGAATTCCTGTCCTTTCCAGCTCTTGCTATTTCCCACTTCTTACCTAAAATTCCATTCACTCTGCCCGTCAGTTGGCCATCAGGCTCAGCATTTGCTTTGACAGTCTGCATGGCAGAGGCTTTCAGAGGCCCTCTGTGGCAGGTTCCAAGGTTGTTTCCTGTTTTCTTCTTCTTCTGATGTCCATCCTCTTTGCCTTTCAGGATGCGGATTAAGCATGGAAACAGCCCAGATGCCCCTCGACTGAAGAATGGATGCAGAAAATGTGGTACATCTATACAGTGGAGTATTACTAAGCAAAGAAAAATAAGGAAATCATGAAATTTGCAGGTAAATGGTGGGACCTGGAAAGGATCATCCTGAGTGAGTTGTCCCAGAAGCAAAAAGACACACACGGTATATACTCACTCATATAAACATACAACATAGAAATAACCCACTAAATCTGTACATCTAAACAAACTAAGCAAAAGAGAGGACCCTAACTAAAATGCTTAAGCCACTTCCAGTTTTAAAAATTAAATTGTGTGTACTGATAAATTTTGGGTTTTAAATCTAGTTCTGACTTTTGAAATCATGGTTATGCTCTATAAACTCACTCCTAAAGAGAATGGTTTGTTTTAATATTACAAAAGCAGGTTTTAAAAAAATATTTAAATCTTTAAAAAGCAGGTACCACGGTTGTTCTTGTCTTTATCTCTGTGCTTTGTTTTTATCTGCCAGCTGTCTGTTTTTATTTTTGGTTTCAGTTTTCTCTGGAGGTCTAAAAAACTTGGAGAGTTTCCAATCTGATCAAGGGAGTCTGGGGGACGCCCCAGATCCTGGAGAAAGGGCCATGGGGGCTTTGCTCCTTCTGGAATCTATGTGTGTATGTGTTTATATGTGGACTTAAAATGACGATATTTTAAAATCTGACAGATGATATTAATAGTTTTGGACATGAGACAGTTTAAATCAACACCCCTGAATTTGGTCCTGGACCATTAGATTTAAACTCTATAAAACGTTTTAAAATTTATCAGGTATTTTAAAATAATAACCCTTGGACAGTCTAACAAAATAAAAACTTAAATACAGTTTCTCAACGCTTTGGGGGAGATCAAAAGATCTTGGTATTTATTTTATTAATTTTACAAAATAAAACCAAGTCCTGCTGTTTAAGCCAATTAAACAAAAACTTCACTTATTACATTATATCATGTAAAAAAAAACCTATAAAACATGTTGTTCTTCATTTAAAAAGGCTGGAGATTCTTCAATGCAAAATGTTTGCTTAGGTTCTTTTACAGGACAAAAAGGACTACAGTTCCATGTTAGCCCAATGTTATGCAGGGTTATATTCAGATCATTGTTAACCATTATATAAAATATATGCCTGGCTGCCAGTACCTAAATAAATGATTTAATGCTGTTTCTTTCTGGCCTATAGATTTGGTATGGCCAGAATAGTCTATTTTCATTGAAGCCTGCAGGCTAAGTATAGTTCTCTGTTTAACGGTAAATAAAACTTTTGTTCTTTAATTTTTGCTGTTAAGTTTTAATACAATATGATATGATTAATAAGATTTGCTAACCCCTTTATAAATTATGTTTAATTAAAAGTTTTGCTTTGATTTTAGTTTAAAAAGAACAGATTTAAAGTTATGCTAAAAATTATAGTTGAGTACAAAATTAAATTTTACCTAATCTCTTTGTTTAGGTTGTTTTTTTAAGGTTAATATTAAAATGGGTAACCTATAGTTTGCCTATATAGATCTACCTAATATTTGGTTCTAAAACATACATTTAAAATATATGCCAAAAAGATTATATTAAAGATTATAACATCCTGTTTTATAGAATGCAGTTTTGAGCAGATGATAAAGGTAGAAAAAGAGTAACTCAAATATGCTGGCTCTCAGACTTGTCAAAGATCTAAAAAAATGGCATTTTAACATATGTAAGCTTATTATGACAGAGTCCAACCTGTTGAGCCACAAGAAAATAAAGTAATTCAGTTTTCATAGATGCAACCTATAGTTTTTCCATTTTAAACAAAAGTTGTTCCAATTGTTGATACTTTAACGGTATTTACTGATGATTCATTATCTGGTGTTGCTGCCTTTACTTATAAAAAGAAAAACAATGTATTTTCAAGTGTCTAGCACATCTGCGCAAATAGCAGAGTTATCTGCAGTATTGGCTGTGTTTCAAATTTTTAATAAGCAGTCTTTACACATTTTTACAGATAGTGCATCTGTAGCTCAGTCTTTGCCTAGGTTAGAGACTGCAGGTCAAATTCAGATATTTTCTCCTGCTGAAATTTTATTTTTACAAATTCAAAACTTGATATAAGAAAGAAACTTTTCCTTTTTTATAGGACATTCGAGGGCTCATTCTAATTTGCCAGGACTCCTGTCTAAAGGAAATGCAGTGGCAGATAAAGCCACCAAAGTTTATTGTTCACAGTTAAAAAGAGGCCAGGATACCCATAACATGCATCATCTTAATAGTCAAACCTTGAGACATAAATATGGGTTGATTAAAATACAGGCCCATACTATAATCAAAGCTTGCAGTACTTGTACTCAATTTCAGCCTCTTCCTTGTTTGGGAGTCAATCCTAAAGGGCTGGTTCCAAACTGGATTTGACAAATGGATATTACTCATATTCCTAAATTTGAAAATTTTAAAATATGTACATGTTTGCATAGATACCTATTCTGGATTTATTTTTGCCACTCCTCAACCAGGAGAAGCTACAAAAATTGTTATTGCTCATTGTCCACAGGCTTTTAATGTTCTAAGAGTTCCTAAGCAATTTAAAAACTGACAGTGGAGCAAAATATACTAACAAATGCTTTAAAAGATTTTGTCAACAGTTTCAAGTATCTCATATAACTAGGATATCTTATAATCCTAAAAGACAAGGCATGCTAGAGTGTGCCCACTAAACAATTAAGATTTATTTGCAAAAAAAAAAAAAAAAAAAAAAGGGAGGGGCACTCCCCTGGACACCTAAATTTAAAAAAAAAGATTAAATTAAATCTAAATTTTTAATATTTAGATAAGCATGGTAAACCTGCAGCAGATAGATTTTGGCATACAGAAACCAAAAAACTTTTGCTAAAGTAAAATGGAGGAATCCTTTAACAAATCAATGGCATGCATGGACCTGACCCTATATTCATGTGGGAACGAGGAGCTGTCTGTGTTTTTTCCACAAAAAAATGATGCAGCTTGATGGCTACTGGAATGCCTGGTACAACAAGTGGATGAGGAGTTTTCTCCTGATAATGATAATGATGTCAAAGAAGACCCTGCCAGTCAAGATGACTATTATGTGCTGCTCTCAAGGAATAATGTTGTTCTTACATGGACTATTCTGGGGTTGTGAAAGACAGCATGGCTAAAGTTAGAGAGCGCTTAGAGAGGAGAAAAAGACAGAGAGAACAAGAGAAAAGTTGGTTTCACAACTGGTTTTCAACCTCTCCCTGTCTCACTACTCTCCTCCCTTCAATCTTGGGACCCATGGTGCGCTTCCTTCTTCTCATATTTTTTTGGCCCATGGGCTATCCAAAGGCTCACTAGCTTTGTAAAAAGCAAATTGACTCCCTGGCATCTAAACCCATACAAGTTCATTATCACAGACTTAATTTGGCTGACAGAGGCTTAGCTGAGCCCGAGGAAAACTGGTAACAGTTCATCATATGGGTCTTGATTGCATTTGGTTCTCATGAAAACAGCATAAAACTCAGATAAATGCTTGCCTAATGTAGCATGGGCACCACAGGGGTGTAGGACAAGGTACTGCAGGGGAAGGACCCAACTGTCCACTTCTGAGTTTCCCGCGAAGCAAACCTGATTGCATAGAGGTTGGTGTTTGCTTACTACTAACCACAACCTGCTGGGGATGCCCTCAGGTGTTGATGGAGTCTTCCTCTCCTCCTCAAAAAGACACCATAAAAGGCTGCAAAATACCCTGGGAGGATCAGGTCTCTACTTCCCCCCTCTGGTTAATGCCCACTGGCTTCAGAAGACCTCATGTTCATAACCTACCTGCTAGCCTCTTAAATTATTTGAGAAAGGGAGGAGATGTCTGGAGCCAAGGCCAGCTAGTGGAAAGTTAGACAGTTGCAACAAGGTTGTAGGTGAGAAATTTACGTTCCCGGAACCTATGAGACATCTGTGTGTCAGGCTAGATATTTTGAGATATCTTAGCTGACATTCTTGTAGTATCTCTTTTAGTAAACATTCTTGCAGTGTTCTGCATCATCATTAATCACCCTGTTATGTTTTGTAAACTATATTGCTGATACATTTTCCCTTCCTGCCTTCTCCCTATAAAGGTGTGTGGAATTTTTCAAATAAACGAGAGCAAGATCAGATTATATACTTGCTCTCATTCTTTGTGTCTCCTTGTCTCTATTTCATTCTTTTCACCCCTCCTTAGGAACTCGTTGAACTCCCTCTGGACTGGACAGAAATTAAAGACTTCCTAGAACTCAATGAAAACAAAGACACAACATACCCAAACCTGTGGGACACAATGAAAGTAGTGCTAATAGGAAAGTTCATAGCATTAAGTGTTTTCAAGAAGAAATTCAAGACAGCTCATTCAAGCAACTTAATGGCCCACTTAAAAACCCTAGAAAAAGAAGAAGCAGACACACCAAAAAGAGTAGTTGGCTAGAAATAATCAAACTCAGGGCTGAAATCAATCAATTAGAAACAAATAAAACAATTCAAAGAATTAATGAAACCCATAGCTGGTTCTTTGAGAAAATCAACAAGATCGACAAACCCTTAGCCAAGCTAACTAAAAGACAAAGAGACACCATCCAAATCAACAAAAACAGAAATGAAAAGGGTGACATAACTACAGACTCTGAGGAAATCCAAAGAATCATTAGGACTTACTTCAAAAGTCTATACACAACAAAATTTGAAAATCTAAATGAAATGGACAATTTTCATGATCAATTACACTTACCAAAGCTGAATCAAGACCAGGTAAATCAATTAAATAGTCCTATATCCCCCAAGGAAATAGAAGCAGTCATCGATATTCTCCCATCCAAAAAAAGCCAGGACCACATGGTTTTGATGCAGAATTCTACCAGACCTTCAAAGAAGAGCTAACTCCAATTCTCTTCAAACTATTCCACAAAATAGAAACAGAAGGAACATTACCAAACTCATTCTATGAAGCCACAGTCACCTAAGTACCTAAACCTCACAAAGTCCCAACAAAGAAATAAAATTGCAGGCCAATCTCCTTTATGAACATTGATGCAAAAATACTCAACAAAATACTTGCAAACCGAATACAAGAACACATCAAAGATATCAACCACTATGACCAAGTAGGCTTCATCCCAGGTATGCAGGTGTGGTTCAATATATGGAAATCCATCAATGTGATCCACCATATTAACAAACTGAAAGAAAAAATAATCATATCATCATCTCCCTAGGTGCTGAAAAACGATTTGACAAAATCCAACATCCATTCATGTTTAAAGTATTGGAGAGATCAGGGATACAAGGCATATACCCAAACAGTAAAGGCAACATACAGCAAACCTATACCCAACATAAAAACTGAACAAAGAGAAACTTAAAGCAATCCCACTGAAATCAGGGACGAGACAAGGCTGCCCACTCTCTCCATATCTCTTCAACATAGTTCTGGAAGTCCTTGCTAGAGGAATAAGACAGTTGAAGGAGATCAAGGGGATACAAATTGGAAAGGAAGAAGTGAAATTATCACTATTTGCAGATGATATGACAGTATACCTGAGTGACCCCAAAAACTCTACCAGGGAACTACAGCTGATAAACACCTTCAGCAAAGTGGCTGGATAAAAAATTAACTCAAAAAAAAAAAAACAGTAGCCCTCCTGTATACAAAAGACAAAAAGGGTGAGAAAGAAATTAGGGAAACAACACTCTTCACAATAGCCACAAATGACATAAAATAACTTGGAGTAACCCTAACCAAGCAAGTCAAAGACTTTTGTGAAAAAAAAATTTCAAGTCTCTGAAGAAAGAGTTAGAAGAAGATATCAGAAGATGGAAAGATCTCCCATCCTCATGGCTTGACAGGATTAACATAGTAAAAATAGACATTTTACCAAAAGCAATCTACAGATTCAATGCAATTCCCATCAAATTAACAACACAATTCTTTAAAGAACTGGAAAGAAAAATTTTCAACTTCATATAGAATAACAAGAAACCCAGAATTGCTAAAAAAAAAAAAAAATCCTCTACAATAAAAGA
The DNA here is from genome assembly GCF_030254825.1 of Meriones unguiculatus. NCBI lineage: Eukaryota > Metazoa > Chordata > Mammalia > Rodentia > Muridae > Meriones > Meriones unguiculatus. The sequence continues at coordinate 114,404,736 of NC_083369.1, read as the reverse complement.
TCTTCTCAAGGTATATCCATCCCTGATCTCAAGATGTACCGTAGAGCAAGAGTAATAAAAACTGCATGGTACTGACATAGAAACAGAATGGTGGATCAATGGAACTGAACAGAAGACACAGAAATAAACCCCAAAATTTATGGAAACCTGATCTTTGACAAAGATGCCAAAACCGTACAATAGAAAAAGGATAGCATCTTCAACAAATGGTGCTGCTCTAACTGGATGTCTACATGTAGAAAACTGCAAATAGATCCATACTAATCACCCTTCAGAAAACTGAAGTCCAAGTGGATCAAAGACCTCAACATAAAACCAGACACATTAAAATGGTTAGAAGAAAAAGAGGGGAATACCCTAGAACTCATTGGTACAGGAGACAACTTCCTGAACAGAACACCAACAGCACAGGCTTTAAGAGCAACAATCAATAAATGGGACTTCATGAAATTGAAAAGCTTCTGTAAAGCAAGGGACACCTTCCTCAAAACAAAGCGACTGCCTACATATTAGGAAAGAATCTTCACCAACCCTTTATTTGACAAAGGACTAATATCCAGTATATATATAAAAAAGGAAAGAAGGTGAAAAGCAGAAAACCAAATTATCCACTTAAAAAATGGGGTACAGACCTAAACAGAGAACTCTCTGTAGAGGAATATCGAATGGAAGAGAAACACTTAAAGACATGCTCAACCTCATTAGCCATTAGGGAAATGCAAATCAAAACAACCCTGAGATTTTACCTTACACCCATCAGAATGGCCAAGATCAAAAACTCAAGTGACAACACATGCTAGAGAGGTTGTGGAGAAAGGGGAACCCTTCTCCACTGCTGGTGGGAATGTAAACTTGTACAATCACTCTGGAAATCAATCTGGTGCTTTCTCAGACAACTAAGAATAGCGCTTCTTCAAGATTCAGCCATACCACTCCTAGGCATATATCCAAAAGAGGCTGAAGTACACAATAAGGACATTTGCTCCACCATGTTTGCAGCAGCTTTTTTCGTAATAGCCAGAAGCTGGAAACAACCCAGATGCCCCTCAACTTAGGAATGGATGCAGAAATTGTGGAATATCTATACAATGGAATATTACGTAGCAATGAAAAATAAGGAAATCATGAAATTTGCAGGTAAATGGTGGGACCTGGAAAGGATCATCCTGAGTGAGTTGTCCCAGAAGCAAAAAGACACACATAGTATATACTCACTCATATATACATACAACATAGGATAAACCCACTAAAATCTGTACATCTAAAGAAAGTAAGCAAGAGATTGGAACCTGACTAAAAAGCTCAATCCCCATCCCGAAAGGCAAAGAGGATGGACATCAGAAGAAGAAGAAGAAAACAGGAAACAACCTAGGAACCTGCTACAGAGGGCCTCTGAAAGCCAGAAGAAGAAAACAGGAAACAAGCTAGAAACCTGCCACAGAGGGCCTCTGAAAGCCTCTGCCCTGCAGACTATTAAAGCAGATGCTGAGACTTATGGCCAACTGTTGGGCAGAATGGAATGGAATCTTATGTAAGAAGTGGGAAATAGTAAGAGCAGGAGAGAACAGGAATTCCACAAGGAGAGCAACAGAACAAGGAAATTTGAACACAGGCAACTTCCCAGAGACTCATACTCCAAACAAGGACTATTCATGGAGATAACCTAGAACCCCTGCACAGATGTCGCCCATGGCAGTTCAGTGTCCAAGTGGGTTACATAGTAATGGAAAAGGGACTGCCTCTGACATAATCTGATTGGCCTGCTCTTTGACCACCTCCCCCTGAGTGGGGAGCAACCTTACCAGACCACAGAAGATGACAATGCAGCCACTTCTGATGAGAACTGATAGATTAAGATCAGAAAGGAGAGGAGGACCTCCCCTATCAGGGGACTTGGGGAGGGAGGGTCATGCGTGAAGATGGGGGAGGGAGGGGGGATCGACAGGGGGAGAGGGAGGGGCTTATGGGGGATACAAAGTGAATAAAGTGTAATTAATAAAAGTTAAATAAAAAATCTATTGAGAAGAAAAAAAAGAAAGAAATTAGGGTAACAACACCGTTTACAATAGCCACAAATAACATAACATACCTTGCAGTGACTCTAACCAATCATGTGAAAGACTTGTATGAAAAAAAAAACCCAAAAACAAAAAACAAAACAAACTTCAAGTCTCTGAAGAAAGAAATTGAAGAATATATCATAAGATGGAAAGATCTCCCATGATAATGGATCAGCAGGATTAAAAGACTGAAAATGGCCATTAATCAAAACCAATCTATAGACTCAATGCAAAAATATACTCATGTTATCAATGTGTGGAAATTGTGAGGTTTTATTCAAGCAAAATTTTATAATATTGGTTGCATAGGTAATAAAACATTCAAATTATAAATCGTAAAATAAAAGTCACTATATATTTATCATCGGTGTAAAAAGTCAAAAATTTAAATTAGGATAAAATTAAAATGTACCACACATGGTTGTTCACATCCATAATTCCAGCACTCAGGAGGCTGAGATAGGCATATCACAATAAGGTCTTTTTTAAATTTTTATTTTTTTAATATTAGTTATAATTTGTTAACTTTGTATCCCTGCTGTATCCCACTCCCTCTTTCCCTCACAGTCCCACCCTCCCACCCTCATCTCCTCCCTGCCCCTTTCCAAGTCCACTAATAAGGGAGAACCTCCTCCCCTTACATCTGATACTGGTTTATCAGGTGTCGTCAGGAAAGGCTGCAAAGTCCTCCTCTGTGGCCTAACAAGGCTGCTCCTCCCGGCGGGGGGATGGGGTGGGTTTAAAGAGTCTACCATAGAGTTCATGTCAGAAACAGTCCCTGTTCCCCTTATTAGGGTACCCACTTGGATACTGAGGTACCAAGGGCTACATGTGAGCAGGGGCTCTAGGTTCCATCCATACATGGTCCTTGTTTGGAGGAACAGTACCCTAAAAGAGACCTGTGCCCAGATATATTTGGTTCTTGTGGAACTCCTGTCCTCTCCAGGGCGAATTAACTCCTCCCCCTTTTTTTTTTTTTTTTGATTCCTTGCATTTTGCTGGAGTCTTAATATCATTTTGATTATGAGTCTTAATATCTGTTTTGATACACTCCTAGGTACAACCTTTCAGAGGCCCTCTGTGTTAGGCTCCAGTCCTATTACTTGTTTGCTCCTACATCCAATGTCCATTCCATTTGTCTTTCTAAGTGAGAATTGATCATTGCAACCTGGGTCCTCTTTCTTGTTTATCTTCTTTAGGTGGATAGATTTCAGTATATTTATCCTATCTTATAGGTCTATATAAGTGAGTATATACCATGTGTGTCTTTCTGCTTTTGGGATACCTCACTCAGGATGATTGTTTCTAGGTCTCAACATTTGCCTGCAAATTTCATGATTTCTTCATTTTTAATTGCTGAGTAGTATTGCATTGTGTAAAAGTACCTCAATTTCTGTATCCATTCCTCAACTGAGGGACATCTGGGTTGTTTCCAGATTCTGGCTATTACAAATAAAGCCAATAATGGTTGAGAAAATGTTCTTGTTGTGTACTTGAGCCTTATTTGTATATATGCCTAGGAGTGGTATAGTTGGATCTTGAAGAAGCACTTTTTCTAATTGTCTGAGAAAGCGCCAGATTGATTTCCAACGTGGTTGTATAAGTTTGCATTCCCACCAGCAATGGAGGAGGGTTCGCCTTTCTCCACAACCTCTCCAGCATGTGTTGTCACTTGAGTTTTTTTTTTTTTTTTCAATGCAGTTTATTCAGGAACCTTGAACAATCCTCGAACCCTGGGGAAAGCCAGCCCACAGCTTAAATAGTCTCTGGGTAGCCAACCCAGGCATGCCACGTGGGCAATGCAGATAGGTCCACATACATGGAAGAAAGCCAGATCTTCAGCCTTAGCCAAATGTGGAATTGTTCGTGACAGAGAGCACTCACCATCGGGAAGGTGGAAGGCGGAAACCAGCTCCATCTTTAAGGCATAGCATTCCACAGCTCTCTACAGTTCCCCCTTTTTGTTTTAGACGCATCAGGCAAGAGTAGAGGTCTGATATCATATTAGAAATAAATTGGGACTTTGTACCGATGTTCATTTAGGTGTCATCCACCCAAAGAGCATCAGACCCGTCCAATACCTTTTTCTCAGAGGCGGGACCTGGGGCATCAACCCGCATGCATTCAGACATGCTCTTCTCTGGGTCGAAAGCAGCTGACCCTGAGTGCAGTGCTTAGCCTCGCATCCTGAGTGTATCATTTTAGCTTTTTATGGTATCCAACCATGCTTGAGGAGAATGTCCTGCTTCAATGGCTGTAAAGGCCTGAATGATCATAGCTGCTTCACACTGTTGTGAGACTCTAATCTTACATATATACCACAGGCAAACCAAGGAGACCAACACCAGAAGGCCTGCTAACGCTCCCATGCCCGCCCATTCCTTCAGATGATTCATGATGCAGCAATCCATGTTGATAATCCTGTGGCTAGTCCTGCGTCCACTCTGGTAGAATTTACTGTGACAATGGCCACTCTCAGCTGCTCCATCGTAGAATCGAATTCTCCAGTCCAATTACCTAAAATATAGCTCGACAATTGTTTAGACAGATTTGCAGCACAGGAAAAATTCTCATGTTGTATGCTAGTGACACAAAGTCCAGCATACTTTCATTGACAGCCAGGTTGAGCGATTTGCCATAGGGTATCAATTTGCTCCTGCAAGAGGTCAATCCTCTGATTGAACACCATCAAGCTTCCTTTTAGTTGAGCATTAATTCCTCTATGTACAACTAAGGTATGAGCTACATTGGCTAAATGAATATTCAGGGTCTGAGCAGTCTGCCTAGTATGACTCATGGCTAATGCCCTGGTGGTAGCTCCAACAGCCGCCAATGAGATGGTAGTAACAATGGTGGCTGTAGTTACAAGATCCCTTTTCTGTCTGAAGAGAGTCATAGCGTGAGGGGCATCAATGGGCACAGGCACCCAGTGAGGCATGCGAGTAACTAGGACATACCTAAATTTACTAGCATTCCAGCATTGGGCAAAAAAGCAAGTAACATTACCACAATTACTTGGCTCTATCTGGCTAATAATGAATAAAAATGGGGGATATAGACAAACAGGTGTGGGCTTATAGGAAATATTATGAGAAGCCTTAACCCCTCGTTGGAACGTCCTGCATCAGTTCTAGAATTAGCAGTGGTGGTGTCCGAGGTCTGAGTAGGTTCAGGAGACCATTGCCCCCAGGGGCGAGACATGCTCCATGCCAATTGACTAACTCCATGTTTTCCTCCAATTTTGAAAGTCATTTAAGGTTCTTAAATTATTTTTCCCTTTTTTCTTAAAATTTTCATCAATTACACTTTATTCATTCTGCATCCCCCCATAAGCCCCTCCCTCCTCCCCTCCCAATCCCACCCTCCCTCCTCCCTCTGCTTGCATGCCACTCCCCAAGTCCACTAATAAGGGAGGTTCTCCTCTCCTTTCTGATCTTAGTCTGTCAGTTCACATCAAAAGTGGCTGTATTGTCTTCTACTATGGCCTGGTAAGGCTACTCCCCCCCAGAGGGAGGTGATCAAAGAGCAGGCCAATCAGATTATATCAGAGGCAGTCCCTCTTCACATTACTATGTAACCCAATTGGATTCTGAACTGTCCTGGGCTACATCTGTGCAGGGGTTCTGGGTTATCTCCATGAATAGTCCTTGGTTGGAGTATGAGTCTCTTGGAAGTTCCCTGTGTTCAAATTTTCTTGTTCTGTTGCTCTCCTTATGGAGACCCTGTCCTCTCCAGTTCTTACTATTTCCCAGTTCTTACATAAAATTCCGTTCACCTGCCCAACAGTTGCCCATCCGGCTCAGCATCTACTTTGATAGTCTGAAGGGCAGAGGCTTTCAGAGGCCCTCTGTGGTAGGTTCCTAGGTTGTTTCCTGTTTTCTTCTTCTTCTGATGTCCATCCTCTTTGCCTTTCCGGATGGGGATTGGACATTTTAGTTAGGGTCCTCTCTCTTGCTTAGTTTCTTTAGATGCACAGGTTTTAGTGGGTTTGTCCTATGTTGTATGTCTATATGAGTCAGTATACACCATGTGTGTCTTTTTGCTTCTGGGAAAACTCACTCAGGATGATCCTTTCCAGATCCCACCATTTACCTGCAAATTTCATAATTTCCTTATTTTTCATTGCTGAGTAATATTCCATTGTGTAGATGTACCACAATTTCTGCATCCATTCTTCAGTTGAGGGGCATCTGGGTTGTTTCCAGCTTCTGGCTATTACAAATAAAGCTGCTACAAACATGGTGGAGCAAATGTCCTTTTTGTGTACTTGAGCCTCTTTTGAATATATGCCCAGTAGTGGTATGGCTGGATCTTGAGGAAGCGCTATTCCTAGTTGTCTAAGAAAGCGCCAGATTGATTTCCAGAGTGGTTGTACAAGTTTACATTCCCACCAGCAGTGGAGAAGGGTTCCCCTTTCTCCACAACCTCTCCAGCATGTGTTGTCACTTGAGTTTTTGATCTTGGCCATTCTCATGGGTGTAAGGTGAAATCTCAGGGTTGTTTTGATTTACATTTCCCTAATGGCTAGTGAGGTTGAGCATTTCTTTAAGTGCTTGTCTGCCATTCAGTATTCCTCTACAGAGAATTCTCTGTTTAGCTCTGTTCCCCATTTTTTAAGTGGATTACTTCGTTTGCTGCTTTTCATCTTCTTTAGTTCTTTATATATACTGGATATGAGTCCTCTGTCAGATAAAGGGTTGGTGAAGATTCTTTCCTAATATGTAGGCAGTCGCTTTGTTTTGATGACGGTGTCCTTTGCTTTACAGAAGCTTTTCAGTTTCATGAGGTCCCATTTATTGGTTGTTGCTCTTAGAGCCTGTGCTGTTGGTGTTCTGTTCAGGAAGTTTTCCCCTGTACCAATGAGTTCTAGGGTATTTCCCACTTTTTTTTCAAGCCGATTTAATGTGTCTGGTTTCATGTTGAGGTCTTTGATCCACTTGGACTTCAGTTTTGTGCAGGGTGACAAGTATGGATCTATTTTCATTTTTCTACATGTAGACATCCAGTTAGACCAGCACCATTTGTTGAAGATGCTATCTTTTTTCCATTGTATGGTTTTGGCGTCTTTGTCAAAGATCAGGTGTCCATAAGTGTGTGGGTTTATTTCTGGGTCCTCTGTTCGGTTCCATTGATCCACCATTCTCTTTCTATGCCACTACCATGCAGTTTTTAAAACTGTTGCTCTATAGTACAACTTAAGATCAGGGATGGAGATACCTCCAGAAGATCTTTTATTGTAGAGGATTGTTTTAGCAATTCTGGGTTTCTTGTTATTCCATATGAAGTTGAGAATTTTTCTTTCCAGGTCTGTAAACAATTGTGTTGGTAATTTGATGGGCATTGCATTGAATCTGTAGATTGCTTTTGGTAAGATGGCCATTTTTACTATGTTAATCCTATCAAGCCATGAGCATGGGAGATCTTTCCATCTTCTCATATCTTCTTCTAATTCTTTCTTCAGAGATTTGAAATTTTTTTCATACAAGTCTTTGACTTCCTTGGTTAGGGTTACTCCGAGGTACCTTATTATATACCTTATGTCATTTGTGGCTATTGTGAAGGGTGTTGTTTCCTTAATTTCTTTCTCAGCCCATTTGTCTTTTGTATACAGGAGGGCTACTGATTTTTTTTGAGTTAATTTTGTATCCTGCTACTTTGCTGAAGGTGTTTATCAGCTGTAGGAGTTCCCTGGTAGAGTTTTTGGGGTCACTCACGTATACTATCATATCATCTCCAAATAGTGATACTTTGACTTCTTCCTTTCCAATTTGTATCCCCTTGATCTCCTTCAACTGTCTTATTGCTCTAGCAAGGACTTCCAGCACTATGTTGCAGAGATATGGAGAGAGTGGGCAGCCTTGTCTTGTCCCTGATTTCAGTGGGATTGCTTTAAGTTTCTCTCTGTTCAGTTTGATGTTGGCTATAGGCTTGCTGTATATCGCCTTTACTATGTTTAGATATGTGCCTTGTATACCTGATCTCTCCAATACTTTGAACATGAATGGATGTTGGATTTTGTCGAAGGCTTTTTCAGCATCTAGGGAGATTATCATGTGTTTTTTTTCTTTCAGTTTGTTAATATGGTGGATCACATTGATGGATTTCCGTATATTGAACCACCCCTGCATACCTGGGATGAAGCCTACTTGGTCATAGTGGATAATATCTTTGATGTGTTCTTGGATTCGGTTTGCAAGTATTTTATTAAGTATTTTTGCATCAATGTCCATAAGGGAGATTGGCCGGAAATTCTCTTTCTTTGTTGAGTCTTTGTGAGGTTTAGGTACCAAGGTGACTGTGGCTTCATAGAATGAATTTGGTAATATTCCTTCTGTTTCTATTTTGTGGAATAGTTTGAAGAGAATTGGTGTTAGCTCTTCTTTGAAGGTCTGGTAGAATTCTGCGCTGAAGCCATATGGTCCTGGGCTTTTTTTGGATGGGAGACTTTTGATGACCGCTTCTATTTCTTTGGGGGATATAGGTCTATTTAGTTGATTTACCTGGTCCTGGTTCAGCTTTGGTAAGTCAAATCGATCAAGAAAATTGTCCATTTCATTTAGATTTTCAAATTTTGTGGCATATAGACTTTTGAAGTAAGTCCTAATGATTGTTTGGATTTCCTCAGTGTCTGTAGTTATATCCCCCTTTTCATTTCTGATTTTGTTGATTTGGGTGGTGTCTCTCTGCCTTTTAGTTAGCCTGGCTAAGGGTTTGTCGATCTTGTTGATTTTCTCAAAGAACCAGCTCTTGGTTTCATTGATTCTTTGAATTGTTTTATTTGTTTCCAATTGATTGATTTCAGCCCTGAGTTTGATTATTTCCAGCCGTCTGCTCCTTCTTGGTGTGTCTGCTTCTTCTTTTTCTAGGGTTTTTAAGTGAGCCATTAGGGTGCTTGAATGAGCTGTCTCGAATTTCTTCTTGAAGGCACTTAGTGCTATGAACTTTCCTCTTAGCACTGCTTTCATTGTGTCCCACAAGTTCGGGTATGTTGTGTCTTCATTTTCATTGATTTCTAGAAAGACTTTAATTTCTTTCTTTATTTCTTCCCTGACCCAGCTGTCATTTAGTAAAAGTTGTTCAGTTTCCATGTGTGTGTAGGCTTTTTGTTATTTCTGTTATTGTTGAGGACCAGCTTTATTCCATGGTGATCAGACAAGACACATGGGATTATTTCAATCTTCTTGTATCTGTTGAGGTTTGCTTTGTGACCCAATATATGGTCTATTTTGGAGAAGGTTCCATGAGGTGCTGAGAAGAAGGTAAATTCTTTTGTGTTTGGGTGTAAAGTTCTGTAAATGTCTGTTAGGTCCATTTGATTCATGACCTCTGTCAGAGACATTGTTTCTTTGTTTAATTTCTGTTTGGTTGACCTCTCCTTTGTTGAGAGTGGGGTGTTGAAGTCTCCCACTATTAATGTGTGTGGATCTATATGTGCTTTAAATTTTATCAATGTTTCTTTCACAAATGTGGGTGCCCTTGTATTTGGGGCATAGATGTTCAGGATTGTGATGTCTTCCTGGTGGAATTTTCCCTTGATGAGTATGAAGTGTCCTTCCCCATCTCTTTTGATTAATTTTGGTTGAAAGTCTATTTTATCAGATATTAGAATGGCTACTCCTGCTTGCTTCTTGGGTCGGTTTCCTTGGAAAGTCGTCTTCCAACCCTTTACCCTCAGGTAACATCTATCTTTGTGTCTTAGGTGTGTTTCTTGTATGTAACAGATTGCTGGGTTTTGTTTACGTATCCATTCTGTTAATCTGTGTCTTTTTATTGGAGAGTTGAGTCCATTGATGTTGAGAGAGATTAATGACCAGTGGCTGTTAGATCTCTTGATTTTGATGTTGGCTGTGGTCATCAGGTTGTGTGCTTGGTTGCTTTTTGTTTTACTGTTGTGAGGTTATTTATTTCCTGTGTTTTCTTGAATGTAGCTAGCTTTCTTGGGTTGTATTTTCCCTTCCAGTGTCTTCTGTAATGCTGGATTTGTTTGTAGGTATTGTTGAAATTTGTTTTTGTCATTGAATATCTTGTTTTCTCCATCTATGAGGACTGAGAGTTTTGCTGGGTATAGTAGCCTGGGCTGACATCTGTGTTCTCTTAGGGTCTGCATGATATCCGTCCAGGCCCTTCTGGCTTTCATAGTCTCTGTTGAAAAGTCAGGTGTGATTCTAATGGGTTTGCCATTATATGTTACTTGGCCTTTTTCCCTTGCAGCTTTTAGTATTTTTTCTTTGTTCTGTATACTTACTGTTTTGATTATTATGTGGCGGGAGGATTTTCTTTTCTGGTCAAATTTGTTGGGTGTTCTGTAGGCCTCATGTATTCTAATTGGCCTCTCCTTTAGCTTGGGGAAATTTTCTTCAATGATTTTGTTGAAAATATTTTCTGGGCCTTGGAGAAGGGAGTCTTCTTTTTCCTCTATACCTATTATTCTTAGGTTTTGTCTTTTCATATTGTCTTGCATTTCTTGGACGATCTGTGTCAGGAATTTTTCGGATTTAACATTTTCTTTGACAGATACATCGATTTCTTCCATTGTATCTTCTACACCTGAGATTCTTTCTTCCATCTCTTGTAGTCTGTTGGTTATACTTACCTCTGTAGTTCCTGTTTTCTTCCCTAGATTCTTCCTTTCCATTATTTCTTCCATTTGTGTTTTCTTTAATTTTTTAATTCTATCTTCAGGTCTTGAGTTGTTTTGTTTACTTCCTTCACCTGTCTGATTGTACTTTCCTGTTTTTCTTTTAGTTCCTTCAACTCTGTTTCTATCATTTCATTCAGTGTTTTAAGCATTTCCTTTCTAAAGGCCATAAACTGCTTGGATGCAGCTTCCTCTATTTCTTTACAGATGGCAATATTCTGTTTGAGTTTATCTTCCTCTATGTCTTTACGAATCTTATTTGTTTCCTCTGTTATCATCTTCATGAGCATACTTGTGAGGTCATCTTCTTGGATTTCAGTTATGGTGGGGTGTCCAGGGCTACTTCCCCTTGGGTACCTGGGTTCTGGAGATGCCATATTGCTCTGTCTTTTGTTGCTTGAGCTTTTATGCTGGCCTCTACCCATTGTGTTATCTTAGGTGTTTGGGGTTATTTTCTGGTGGTTCCTGGGGATCCTGTGGTGGAGAGAATCCCCTTTGCAGAAAGCTGGTTTTTCCTGAAGGATGTCTTCTCAGCTTTTTGGGTATAGTCCCTGGATGACTAGTGTTTTTTCAGGAGTTGCTCACCTCAGGGATATAGACCTGAGTGGTAACTGTGGTCTTTGTTAGTCGAGAGGGTTCTCCTCTCATCCAGGGAAGTCCTGAGGGCAGCTGCCCTGTTTCTGGGTTTCTTGTTGCAAATTTAATGATCAGCTGCTGTGACCCAGTTGGACATCAGGCGCACCTCAACTGTTTGTGCTTGTGTCTGGAGCACAGCTGAGTGCTGGCGCCTAGGCCCCACTAGACTGCTAGACTTTTTCTAGGGAAGGATTGGGTGATTTAGATCTGTACAGTTTCCTTCCTTCCCCGTGGATTCTCTGGAGACACGGACTCCTAGTGTCTTTTTTTGCCCTGGTGCACACTGCTCAGTGTCCGCCAGCTGGCTGGCCGCAGAAATTGCCTGTGCCTGGAGCACAGCTGTGTGATGGCGGCTCAGTCTCTGCCAGCTGTCTGGTGCGCAGAAATTGCCTGTGTCTGCCTTTGCGGCTTTTGGGAACCTGAGTGGCTCCCTAAGCTGGGTAATTTTCCGGGGACCTTTTCAGGTTGGGGGTGAGCTGAGTGCTCTGAGATCGGACCCGCCGTTTCTATCTCCAGCGGCGAATCAGGCGTGCAGGCAGGCAGGGCTCTGTGCCGGAACCTGGGTCCCCGGCTCTGGCTCCGGGCTGGCTCCTGTGGTGCCTGTGGAACCCGTCCGAGTCTTTTCCAGGGGATGTCTGGGTGACCTATGGCCGGTCCCAATCGTTTCCTGTACCCTGGGGTTATCTCTCAACTGAAAATTCCAGTGTCTGATAGTGCGGTGCACATGGTTCAGTCTTTGACCGTGACCAGAGACACTGGCTTGTGGCTCTTGGCTGGGGCTGGGGCTGGTGGCCGGCAGCCAAGCGTCTGGCGGAACCGGGATCTCTTCCGCGGTTTAGCAGGGTGAGTTAAAAGCTGATTGAATCCCCCACCGTGGGGTATCCTCTCACCTGGGAAACACAATGACTGTGTTTTATGGCCGAGAGTTCTGATTGCTGGTCACTGTGCTGATCCTGCTGTGCTGCTGTTCAGAATGAGAGTCCTCCGGGCTCCGCCATCTTGCCCCTCCCCCGTCACTTGAGTTTTTTATCTTAGCCATTCTGGTGGGTGTCAGGTGAAATCTCTGGGTCATTTTGATTTGCATCTCTCTGATGGCTAAGGACATTGAGCATTTCTGTAAGTGTTTCTCTGCCATTCTGTATTCCTCTACTGAGAATTAGATGTTTAGCTCTGAACCCCATTTTTTAATCGGATTGCTTGATTTTCTGCTTTTTAACTTCTTTAGTTGTTTATATTCAGGATGTCAGTCCTCTGTGAGATGTAGGATTGGTGAGGATCCTTTCTGTAGGCTGTCATTTTGTTTTGATGACAATGTCCTTTGCTTTACAGAAGCTTTTCAGCTTCATATGGTCCCATTTATCGATTGTTGCTCTTAGAGCCTGTGCTGTTGGTGGTCTGCTCAGGAAGTTGTCTCCTGTGCCAATGAGTTCCAATGTCTTACCCACTTTTTCTTCTAACTGATTTAGTGTATCTGGTTTTATGTTGACATCTTTGATCTACTTGTACTTTAGTATTGTGCAGGGTGATAAATATGGATCTATATTCATATTTCTGCATGTAGACATCCAGTTGGACCAGCACCATTTGTTAAAGAGGCTGTCTTTTTTCCACTGAATGGTTTGGGCTTCTTTGTCAAAAATCAAATATCCATAGGTATGTGGGTTTAATTTTGGGTCTTCTATTCAGTTCCATTGATACACTATTCTATTTCAATGCCAATACCATGCCATATTTATTACTATTGCTCTGTAGTACAGCTTGAGATCAGGGATGGAGATGCCTTCAGATGATCTGTTGTTGTACAGGATCGTTTTGGAAATTCTGGGTTTTTTGTTTCTCTATATGAAGTTGTTATTTTTCTCTCAAGATATATGGAGAACTGTGTTGGTATTTTGATAGGAATTGCATTGACTCTGTAGATTGCTTTTGGCAGAATGGACATTTTCAGTAAGTTAATTCTACCGATTCATGAGCACAGGAGATCTTTCCATTTTCTGATATCTTCTTCAATTTCTTTCTTCAGAGACTTGAAGTTTTTCTCATACAGGCCTTTCACTTGCTTGGTTAGAGTCACTACAAGGTACTTTATGTTATTAGTGGCTATTGTGAGGGGTTTTTTTTCCCTAGTTTCTTTCTCAGCCCTTTATCTTTGGTATACAGAAGGGCTTCTGATTTTTTTGAGTTATTTTTGTATACAGCCACTTTGCTTAAGGTGTTTATCAGCTGAAGGAGTTCTCTACTTGAAATTTTCAGATCACTCATGTATACTATCATATCATCTGCAAATAGTGAAACTTTGACCTCTTCTGTTCCAATTTGTATTCCTTTGATCTCTTTTAGTTGTCTTATTGCTCTAACTAGAACTTCAAGTACTATGTTGAATAGATATGGAGAGAGTGGGCGGCCTTGTCTGTCCCTGATTTTAGGGAGATTAGTTTGAGTTTCTCTCCATTGAGTTTGATGTTGACTATTGGCTTGCTGTATATTGTCTTTACTATGTTTAGGTACGTTCTTTTTTTTATGTTCATAGCAGCTTTATTCATAATAGCCAGAAACTGGAAAAAACCTAGAAGTTTCACAACCCAAAAATGGATAAAGAAACCATACTACATTTAATAAATGGAATACTACTCAGCCATTAATAACAAGGACACCATGAAATTTGTAGGCAAATGGATGGAACTAGAAAATATCTTCCTTTTTTCTACATCTTGTTTGACATGAGTACTGTAGGCTCTTTCACACACTTCCACCTTGGTATTGTATTCACCACAGTCCCAGCAATAGACTAAGGAATAAAATCTTAGAAAATGTTAACTATGGTAAATCCCAAACAATTTAAAGGAGCACCTCATGAGAGATCCATTCTCAAGGCTTTTTCATCAGGTGTGTGAACACAGTGTCACTAGAAATAACACTGTTTTATTTACTTTTGCCTCTGAGATCATTTCTGTATAATATTAACAAGCAAGTGGAAGCACAAAATTGAAACCAGTCTATTCAATTTCTGTGGTCAAATTATTTTATTTATGGCTCCATAGAAGTATTCCGTTTTGAAAAAGAACATTTCTTTATTTCATTTTATTTTATTTTATTTATTTTTTTATTACTCTAACCAAGGACTATTCATGGAGATAACCTAAAACCCCTCCACAGATGTAGCCCATGGCAATTTAGTGTCCAAGTGGGTTACATAGTAATGGGAAGAGGTACGTTCTTGAATCCTTGATCTCTCCAAGACTTTAAACATGAATGGGTGTTGAATTTTGTCAAATGCTTTTTCAGCATCTAAGGAGATGATCATGTGTTTTTTTCTCCTTCAGTTTGTTTATATGGTGGATTGCATTGTTGAATTTCTGTATATTGAACCACCTTTGCATGCCTGGGATGAAGCCTACTTGGTCATGGTGGATGATATCTTTTATGTGTTCTTGGACTCAGTTTGCCAGTATTTTATTGAGTATTTTTGCATCAATGTTCATAAGAGAGATAGGTCTGAAGTTCTCTTTTTTTGTTGGGTCTTTGTGTGGTTTAGGTATCAAGGTTTCTGTGGCTTTGTAGAATGAGTTTGGTAATGTTCCTTCTTTTTCCATTTTGCGTAATAGTTTGAGGAGTATTGGTGTTACTACTTCTTTGAAAGTTTCATAGAATTCTGCACTGAAACCGTCTGGCCCAGGCCTTTTTTTTTTTTTGGAGGGGGGACTGTTAATGAGTGCTTCAATTTCCTTGGGGGATATAGGGATATTCAGTCTTTCTACCTGATCTTGACTTAATGTTGGTAAATGGAATCTATCAAGAAAATTGTCCATTTCGTTTAGATTTTCAAATTTTGTGGCGTATAAGCTTTTGTAGTATGACCTAATGCTTGTTTGGATTTCCACAGTGTGTGTAGTTATGTCATCCTTTTCGATTGTGATTTTGCTGATGTGGATAGATTCTCTCTGCTTTTTAGTTAGTTTGGCTAAGGGTTTGTCTATCTTGTTGATTTTCTCAAAGAACCAGCTTTTTGTTTCTTTGATTCTTTGAATAGTTTTACTTGTTTCTAATTGATTGATTTCAGCCCTGAGTTTGATTATTTCCAGCCATCTGCTCCTGTTGGGTGTATCTGCTTCTTTTATTTCTAGGATTTTCAGTTGGGCCATTAAGTTGCTTGTATGTGATGTTATGAATTCCTTCTTGAAGGCACTTTAGTGCTTTGAATTTTCCTCTGAACACTGCTTTCATTGTGTCCTATAAATTTGGGTATGTTGTGCCTTCATTTTCATTGAATTCTAGGAAGTCTTTAATTTCTTTCTTTATTTTTTCCTTGACCCAGCTGTCATTGAGTAGCAAGTTCTTCTGTTTCAGTGTGCATGTAGGCTTTTTGTTATTTCCGTTGTTTAGTCCATGGTGGTCAGATAGAATACAAGGGATTATTTCAATCTTCTTGTATCTGTTGAGGCTTGCTTTGTGACCAACTATAAGGTCTATTTTGGAGAAGGTTCCATGAGGTGTTGAAAAGGAGTTACAGTCTTTTGAGTTTGGGTGAAAAGATCTGCAGACATCTATTAGGTCCATTTGATTTAGGGACTCTGAAATTGCCTTTATTTCTCTACTAGGTTTCTGTCTAGTTCATCTGTCCCTTGATGAGAGTGGAGTGTTGAAGTCTCCCACTATTAAGGTATTAGTATCACTGTATGATTTAAGCTTTAATAATATTTTATTTACGAATGTAAGCGCTCTTGTATTTGGGTCATAGAGGTTCAAAATTGTGGTGTCCTCTTCATGGATTTTTTCCTTTGATGAGAATATAGTGGCCCTCCTTATCTTTTTTGATTAATTTTGGTTGAAAGTCTAATTTATTAGATATTAGGATGGTTACTCCAGCTTGTTTTCTGGACCCATTTGCTTGAAAAACATTTTCCAGCCCTTTACTCTGAGGTAGTGTTTATCTTTGTTTCATAGGTGTGCTTCTTGGATGCAACAGAATGTTGGATCTTATTTCTGCAACCGTTCTGTTAGTCTTTGTCTTTCTATTGGGCAGTTGAGTCCATTGATGTTGCTAGATACTAGTGACAAACAATTGTTACTTTCTTTTGATGTGGGGTGTCCTTTCCAGTGGAATTTCAACGGGTTCCTAAGGAGGGGCTAAAAGAATGGGGTAGCAACAAGAGACACAAAGAATGAGAGCAAGTCTATAGTCTGATCTCACTCTCATTTATTTGAAATTTTTCACACAACTTTATAGGGAAAAGGCAGGAAGGGAAAATGTGTCAGAAATATAGTTTACAAAATGTAACAGGGTGATTATTGATGATGCGAACACCACAAGAATGTTTACCAAATGAGAAACTACAAGAATGTCAGCTATCTCAAAATGTCTGATGAACAGATATCTCATAAGTTTCTGAAACGTAAATCTCAAACCAAGACCTTGTTGCAGCTGTCTGTAACTTTCCACTAGCTGGCCTTGGCTCCCGGCAGTGGGGTTGGTGGTGTTGCTGAGTTTCATTGACTGTAATCTTTTATTTTTTGTTGTGTAGTTATCTAGTTCCTCTGTTTCCTTAGATATAGTTGTTTTCTTTGGTTTGGATTTTCCCTTCTAGTAACTTCTGTAAAACTGGGTTACTGTGTAGATATTGTTTAAATTTTGTTTTGTCTTGGAATATTTTGATTTCTACATCTATGTTGATTGAAAGTTTTGCTGGGCATTGTACCCTGGCTTGGCATCTGTGGTCCCTTAAGGACTACACAATTTCTGTCCAGGCCCTTCTGACTTTCATAGTTTCTGCTGACAAATCTGGTGTGATTTTGATAGGTGAACCTTCATATGTTACTTGGCATTTTTCCCTTGCTGCTTTTAGATTTTTTTCTTTGTTCTGCAGATTCAGTGTTTTGACTCTGATGTGACATGAAGAATTTCTTTTCTGGCCTAGTCGATTTGGTGTTCTGTAGGCCTCTTGTATCTTTATGGACATCTCTTTCTTTAAGTTGGGAAATTTTTCTTCTATAATTTTCTTGGAAATATTTTCTGGACCTTGGAGCCTGATGTCTTCTTTTTCATCTACTCCTATTAATCTTAGATTTTGTCTTTTCATTGTGTTCTTGATTTCTTGGATGTTTTATGTTTGGAACTTTTCTGATTTTATTTTTTCTTTGAGAGATGTGTCACTTTTTGCAAGTGTATCTTTGGCACCTGAGATTCTCTCTTCCATGTCTTGTATTCTATTGGTGATGCTTACCTTTGTAGTTCCTGATCTTTTCTCTATGTTCTCCAGCTCCAGGTTTTTCTCTATTTGTGCTTTATTAATTGATTCTAATTCTGTTTTCATGCCTTGCACCATTTCCTTCATCTGTGTGAATGTGGAGTCTTGCTTTTCAATGATGGCTTCTATTTTTTTGTCTGTTTCCTCTCTATATACTGTTAATTGTGCCTCTACTTGTTTGGCTGTATTTGCCTGTATTACTTTGAGAGCTTCGTTCACTTCTTCTTTATTTGCCTTCATTTGTATAGATATTTCTTTGAGGGTTTTGTTCATCTCTTCTTTGTTTTCCTTAAGTTTCATGATCATTTCTCTGAGAGATTTATTTATTTCTTCTTTGGTCGTCCCGATTTCTGTGCCTATTTCTTTGAGGGATGTGTTCATTTCATCTTTATGGGCCTCTAATAGCTGGAAAAACATAGTTTTAAAGTAGTTTTCTTGTGTATCTACTGTACTGAAGTGTCCATTGATTTGTGTGGTTGCTGGTGAAGCCATAATGTCCTGATTTTTGTTGGATGTGTTCTTATGTCTGCCCCTGGCCATCTGGTTATCTATAACCCTCACTGTTTGCTCCTAGAGTTTGTAGTTCAGGCTAAGATAGTCTCTTTCTGTTTTCTTGACTGTTTTTTCAGGAAGGTGAGAGAGGTTCACTGGTTTGGGAGTGTGCGTTGTGGTTTAAGTTTTATCTAAGTAAGGAATGTGATGCTGGTGCTATTTGGATGTGCTTTCAGCAGGCGCAGTGTGCATGTGAGGATTCCCTGACTATTGCATTGGTCTGCAGGCCACTATTATGCAGCTCTGTCTGGGATCCAGGGATTGTTTGCCTGGATTTCACTGGTAGTCCAGCAAGGCAGAGGCTTCAGTGTTGGGGTTGCTATCCCAAGAATCCCTATGGTGACCACACTAGGGGTGTGGGTGGCAGGGATCTCTTGTCTGGTTGCTTGCCTAGAGAGGCCCTGAGTCTGGGGCAAACACTCCCTAGATTGCACACTCACTCCCTTGCAGGACCAGTTGGATTGCACAGGGATTTCCCTTTCTGTCTATTCTCTGATTTGATACTGTTGGGGCAAAATGCGGGTGTAGGCTCACAGTTAGCTCTGTGGCACTGTAGCAAAAGGACTCGGTGTCCACCTGCCTTGTGTGCTGACTCTCTGACCTTCCCCTCTGCTAGGGAAGGCTTATGGTGGCTGGTGCCAGGGTAGCGTGGGAAAGAGTTAGGTTGAGTGTCCTCAATCCCAGATCCCAGGCCCAGATCTCTCTGCCAGAGGCAGCCTAGCGGTAGAACCTATGTTTGCTTATTCCGGGAGAGTACCAGTTAGGGTTGAGTGTCCTCAGATTCAGAATTTCGGTTTCTCTGCCAGGGGCCACTGGGTGCACTAGAGAGGAAGTGAGTCTCTGACCTTCCCCTCTGCTAGGGCAAGCCTTTGGTGGCACTTTCAGAGGAGTGCCAGGAAGGGTTGGTAATTCTCAGTCCCTGATCCTGAGCCGAGGGTTGCTCCACCAGGGGCCAGGGGCCAGGGGCCACAGGTGCTAGGACTTGGTTCTAGACCTTATTGCGCTGGACCCAGGAGAGTGTCAGGACGTGTTGAATGACCACAGTCCCAGATCCTGACCTGAAGTTTGTTTGCTAAGAGCAGCCGCCAGCACTGTTGTCCATGGGCTGTGAAGCCACTGTGTGCCTCTCTATCCTTCCACTCTGCTGGGGCATGGTTATGGCGGCATTCTCGGGGGATTACCCAAAAGGAATAGTTTTTCTCAGCCCCAGATCTCGGGGATTTGTTTGGTGGAAGCTGTAGCTCTCGCTGGGGCTGGGGTACAGACAGTGTGGTCTGTGGCGGGCTCTGCTGGGTGCCTCCTGCTTCCTCCAAAGAGGGAGTAGGGTGTTGGATACAGGGAAGTGTCTAGGGATCACCTTCCTGTGTGTCTCCTCCAGGACGAGTCTGCCATGACCTGATTCTAGATGGACTCAGTTCATAGTATCCTTCTTCCTGGAAGTCTAGATAACTCTGTTCAGGGTTGATCAGCCCCTTCACTCACCAATTTTGGAGTTGCAGGTCCTTTGCCCTTCAGCTAAGGTGCACACTAGCCGCTACCATCTTCTTCCGCCCCGGTCACAGTAAGTTTAAGGCCTGCCTGAGTTACATAATAAATTCCAAGACCATCTATGCAATCGAGTAAGTTTCTAGCAAAAAAAAAAAAAAAAAAATGGTGAACAAATATTAAATAGAAGTCAACCATTTCTAACCAGCAATCTATGCCAGTCCACTTATTATGCACACATGCTATAGCCCTAAATGCTCATAGTTGTGTTAGAGAGGACACACAAATCATTGGAGAGATGGCTCAGCACTTTAGAGAACTGAATCCCCAGCAACCACATCGTGGCTCTGAACCATATGTAATGTGATCTGTTGCCCTTTTCTGGCATGCAAGTGTGCAGGCAGACAGAGCACTCATATACATTAAATAAATAAATACAAAAAATTAATTGTCTAATTAATACAAGTAAATAAAAATTAGAGTAATATTATTCTTGACATATTAGAAAGCCTACTAGAATTGACCCCCCCCCCACACACACACACACATCAGTCTGTATTGGAATAAGTCTCTTCTGCCCAAATAACCTTTGAACCCAGCATTTTGCTTTACAACTAATTCTATTTGGAACCATTGGATGCAGGGGTTAGAAGCATGCCAGCGGGGCTGTTAGACTAAGGGAACAGACACTGGGCAAGGCAGTTACAAGGGAAGGATAGAGGACTGTTACTATTGGAGAAGGTTAAGGAGGAGAGTGGGATAAAAAGGCATGTAGTTCTGGTGATCTTGCTGTAATTATGCATGCCACTAAGTCCAGACTAGTAAAAATCATTTAGGAGAATTGGGACTTTGTTAGCTGACAGTACATCATAAAGTGATATTGTGCTGGTAATGCACATTTCTCATTGTCCAAAATATGCAAAACATACAGAATGTTTTTTTTTTTCTTTTCTTTTTTCTTTTTTTTTTTTTTCTGCTGGCTGTATTGTGACCCTGTAGCCCTGCATGGTGGTAGTGCACACTTGTACTCCTATAGATTTAGAAGGCTAAGGGCAGGAAGAGTTCAAGTTTGAGGCTAGCTCAGGTAACTTACCCTGTCTCAAAATGAAGAAGGGCTGGGCATGCTAGCTCAGTGGTAGAGCACCTTGTGTAGAACTCTAGCTTCAATCTCTCTCTGTCTCTTTCTTGTCTGTCTGTCTATGTATGTATGTATATATCTCACAGTCATACACACACACTCTAGCTTTTTATGGCTTTCAGTAACACACTAAAGCACCTTATTAATATTGTACTACTCATAGAATTAAACACCAAAACTAGGCCTATACTAAAAATATTTTCACCTTCATAGATTTCAGATGTTTTCTCTAATCCACAGACAACTGAAGCCTACAGTTTCTAAAATTAATCATTTAATTTTCTCAAAGGACCCTTTATTATTTTCTTTATAATTAGTGTTGCCAAAACTAATTAACAAAAGCAATCTTTAAAGTTATGTGAAAACATCCATAATAAAGTATTTGAAAAAGAAATTAGGAAACCATCCCATTCACAGTAGTACCCAAAGAGTCAGGGTCTAAAAAATAAACCTAACTGAAAATTACAATGATAAAAGATATTAAATAGGACAATAAATGAAAAGACGTTCCATGTTTGTGAAATGAAAGACATAAAAATTGGAACTTACAGCCAGGAGTTGATGGCATGCTACCTTTAATTCCAGCATGCAGGAAGCAAAGAAGGGTGAATTTCTGTGAATTAAAAGCCAGCCTCGTCTATAAAGTGAGTTCCAGGATAGCTAGGGTTACATAGAGAAACTCTGCCTTGAAAAAAAAAAAAGAAAAAAAGAAAATTACAATAGCCACCTGACTCAAAGTGATATACAGATGAAATGCAATCCCTGTCAAAATCACAATGTCAGCTTTTACGAAAATAAAAAAAAAAAAAACATTCTAAATTCATATGAAACCCCAAGATAAAAAATAACCAACCAATCTTGAGGAAGAAGAAAGGCATCATAATTTTCAATTTCAAAATATATTACAAAGCTCAGTAATCAAAACTGTATAAAATCAATAGAAGACAAATGAATCTACAAATATACATGAACTGACTTTGATTAATGTGCCAAAAATACAGCATGAAAAAAAGGCAGTTGCTTCAACAGGTTTGGGAACATTACATAACTATATTCAAAAGAAAGGAAACTGTACCTTTAGACTCAAATGACAACTTAAAGTGGACTAACAAGATAGGAAATGGAATGGAATCATTAAACACCTAGAAAAAAACAATGGGTAAACTCCACAGAAGTCATCTTGGCAATGACTCTAATTGTAACACAGGCGGAAAAAAAGAAATAATGAAGCCAAACTAGATCAAACAGGGCAGTTTCTACACAAAAATGGGAAATAACAAAGTTACACCTGTTAGGTTAAAAAAAAAAAAACAAAGAAAGAGAAAGAAAATAAAAGAAAAGAAAGAAAAAGAAAGGAAGGAAGAAAGGAAGGAAGGAAGGAAGAAAGAAAGAAAGAAAGAAAGAAAGAAAGAAAGAAAAGGAAAGAAAGAAGAAAAAGAAAGACTGTGTATCTATGTGTGTGTGTTGAGGAACTGATGGCTACAGAGATGGCTCACCAGCTAAGAACATGTTTCTTTTCCAGGCAGGTATGTGGTACACTTACACATATACAGGAAAACATACACATATACACAAACACACACACACACACACACACACACACACACACTCAAAATATAAATAAACAAATCTTAAAAAAAAAAAAAAAGCCAGGCACAGCATTGTATGTGGAGGTAAGAGTTCAGGACCAGCATTGGCAACATGAAACCTTGTCTCAAACCAATCAGCATGTGTTAACAATGATGTAGAGCATGGGAGTTGCTTCCATATATCTGTGATCAGGAAGATAGGAAATTTTATTTTAGCTCATAATGTCAAAGGGTTGAGCCCATGGATGGTCACCCATGTGCTGAGGCAAAGCACCAAGGCATTAGTTGTTTGATGGAGGCTGCTCTTCACTTCTTGGTAGACAGGAGGCCAAGAAACGGCAACTAAGGAAGGAGCCAGGGTAAGTTATCCGCATTGAGGGCATGTCCCCAATGACCTACTTCTCCAGTCAAGCCTCACTTCCTACTCCTCCCCATTGCCACCAAATGATATCAGATTACAAATCGACATCATTATGCCAGGGACCTCGGCATCTAATTGTCTGTGAAAGCACCTTCACAAATATGTGTTTCTCTAGTTCACATGACTTTTTATTTAATGTGTATTTGTCTGAACATACATGTGCAGGTACCATTGGATTCCAGAAGAGAGTCAGATGTCTTGGCTAGAGTTACAGACATTTTTAACCAGACCAGTGTAGGTCATGGGATTCAGATCTTGTGTTCTTGGACAAGAAGATAGTGTTCTAACACACTGAGACTTCTATCCATCACCCATGCATGCCAAAAAATTTCTTAATTCACTCAAGATGACAATCAACTCAGCCATCACAAAGAGAAGCAAACTTTACAAGTCCTAATTGTTAACATGTTTAAATATATTGTATATATTTGAAAGCCTTCTAAATTTTTAGCTTTATACCGGGAATTAAAGTAAAATTACATACATTATAGTCCCTGACTTCAAGAATCTTACAATTATAAAGTAATCCTAAATTTAGCCATGTAAATTAAAGCTGGAAATACAATCAAGTACTTCAATAAGATCCAAAATGATTGTACTTTTTAAAAAGTATTTGCTTTCACAGCAAATGGAAGATGAATATATTGATTTAATAACTATTCTTTAGAGCAGCTCAGGATGACACCCTGAATTTAATCTTTAACACACAGGAAAAATTGTTAAGCATTTGGGCTATTGTGCTGTTAAAGGCATTGGGGCTTAGAAGTAAGCAAGGCAGTCCACACTAAAAAGGACATCACAGCTGGATATTATCGTTTCATATCATATATGGTATGAACATATCAAGTAAAGGTATGAACATATCTCAAAAACTAAACATGACTAATCCATGCCCTAAAGTTACTTTGAAAATAAATTTAGAAAAGTAAATTCTAAATCACTTGTGTTTATATTAATGATAGTATGTCTATTTTCTCTTTAAGAATTAATTATGAACTCTCCTATTTAGTTTTTATGTATAAACCTCTGTAATGCTTTACTTTGGATATTTATTTATGAATGATTTTCCTGTGAATTTGTCTTTAATTCCACTCCATAACATATAATTTAAGATACTAATTTATGTCATTTGATAATCTAGTGAATAGTTACAAAACAGGATGTTTTTAATTCTTTCTATGCTACAGGTAACTTTGAAACAATACATCACATAGTTCCTGTTTATTACCCACAGGTGGGTAACCCAAAACTAATCTTTCTCTCTGCTGTACAGAGATATCTTGAACATGAAAATTCATCTTCAGAATGTTCCCAAGAAGATAAAACTAAAATTCCAGAAGACATGGGGTAGGTTCTTTCAAATATTTGTCTGGTTTGTTTTTTGTTTGTTTGTTTGTTTGTTTTGTTTTGTTTTGTTTTATTAATTAATAAAGGTTTGTCTTTTTTTGGGGGGGGAGTGGGATACCATTCCGGTCAACACAGATGAGGAGGGTGTCCTCCTAACTGTCTGTTCTCAGTCTTTTTACATACACATATGCACACTTCAGTGTTGGTCTTTACAAATATTCATAAAACTGTGGAGGTGGGGATGGCTATGGAAAATTTGGAAATTTGACTAGATGACCTATTGATATAAAGGTAGGGGCAAGAAAATCTCTAACAATAGATAATGATGTCTGTATGTTCAAGTGTAAAGAACCCCCCAAAGGAAGGTGAGGCTCCAAGTGATAATTAAGATTAGGCCACACACTGGAGTGAGAAGGGGTGGAAGGAAGAGGGTGTGATTAATGACAGTAGAAAGGAGAAGCCCAAGGAGTATGTAGACTACTGCATCCTCTGCTCAAAGCCAAAAGTTCTGGACCTACTCTCTTGGAACATTAGGAGAGCAACAGAACCAAAAAATCTGAGCACAGGGGTCTTTCCTGAGACTGATACTCCAACCAAGGACTATGCATGGAGATAACCTAAGACCCATGCACAGATGTAGCCCATGCAGTTCAGTATCCAAGTGGGTTCCATTGTAATAGGAACAGGGACTGTCTGACATGAACTGATTGGCCTGCTCTTTAATTACCTCCCCCTGAGTGGGAAGCAGCATTACCAGGGCACAGAAGAATACAGTGCAGCCACTCCTGATGAGACCTAATTGACTAGGATCAGAAGGAAGGAAAAGAAGACCTCCCCTATCAGTGGACTTGGGGAGGAGCATGCATGCAGAGGGTAGAGGAAGGGAGGGATTGGGATGGGGGGAAGGAGAGAACCACAAGGGAATACAAAGTGAATAAAGTGTAATTAATAAAGAATTAAAAAAAGGAAAATTCATTCATTCTCAAAGCAGTTTATGGTACAAAAATTTGAGGCTCTATTCTAAGCTTTGATTCTATACTCAGTTTAACTCTATATAAATCTGTTTAAAAACATAATGAGAAAAAATGTTTTTGTTTAAAAAAAGATGACAATGTTTCTATACAATGTTACACCATTCCAGGAAATTATCTCATTTATTCTAAAATACATAATTCCCATACATTAATCAACACAAAATTAAAATTCAAACAAGCCGAACATGATGGTGCATGCCTATAATCTCAGTACTCAGCAGGCTGAGACGGGTGGATCTCTGTGAGTTTGAGGCTAGCCTGGTGGATCTCTGTGAGTTTGAGGCTAGCCTGGTCGACAAAGAAATACAGAGTAACCAGGGCTATTGTACAGAGAAACCCTGTCTCAAAAAACAAAATATCAAACAAGAGGGCTGTGATAAGGCCAGCTACAATCTCAGAACTCTGGAGGTTGAAGAATGATTTAAATGTTTATCAGCTAAACAAGTTCAAGGCAAGCCTGAGCCAAAATATATCTTGTCTTAAAAAATAAATTCAAATAAGAAAATCCTAATCTCAAGTATTTCATCAGTCAGGTGTTGAGCCAGATCTGCCACAACTGCTGAATAATGTTGGCAATGCTAAGGGCATTGTTTGCCATTTAGATGTTAACATATTCTATACATTTTGTTTCAACTCCTTCCCTACTTATCTCTACTTTTGCTTTTATTTGCTCTATCTCCCTCCCCACCCAAGGAGTACTGTGGTTGAACATAAGCCTCCTTCATCAAAGGCAAGCATTCTACCACTGAGCTACAGCCCAGCTTTCCTTTGCACTTATACCCAATCCAATGATTGTCGTGCTGTTGCTCCCAGTCATACAGTAGAGTTCATTACAATGTAATGAAGGGCAATACATATTTCATTGAGAAAGTAATCAGAGCCAGTGGACATATTTCAGAATTGTATTCATCTTCCCAGAAATACCTGCTGAAGGGTGGAGCAGGTGGGTCTGTCATATGCTGCTGTTTCAGGACCCTTCAGTGGAGACATGAGAACCTCTAGCCAAGCCCACCAGAAGAAGCCCTGTGCACAGCACTGTGGCCCGGTCCTACCCCTCCTATCACAGAGCAGCTGAGGACTGATACACTGCAGACACAGAGTCTGTAAGTCTG
Organism: Meriones unguiculatus; assembly: GCF_030254825.1. Classification (NCBI taxonomy): domain Eukaryota; kingdom Metazoa; phylum Chordata; class Mammalia; order Rodentia; family Muridae; genus Meriones; species Meriones unguiculatus. The sequence goes on along the minus strand of NC_083369.1, from coordinate 114,378,479 downwards.
GACAATACTTCATAGAGGGAGAAGAGAAAGACTGCAAAAGGAATCCTAGTTTTAGTCTTGCCTCTTCTCCACAGTAATGTGGGAGCTGTGTGAGAATAAGATTTGCTGTTCCCACAGAACCTCCAAAACTGGAGCAGTTCCCATAGAGCTCTGATAGTCTCTTAAGAACAGACAACACACATACAGACTACACAGTTCTGTTTTTTTGGTTGTGCTTCTTTATGAAGGACTTCTATAAGTACCTCTGGTATATCACAAGGTGGATTAAACAGCAAACAATGGCAGTATACACAGCCACAGGAAAAAAAATTGGTGAACTTTATGCATCACCACATAGTAAGTGGATCCAAAGTCAGCTGTGCCACTCAATACGTATGCTGTATCGATGTGCAAAATCCATATCATTAGAAGTGCACTAAGGAAGCAGTTAGTGGTTGCTCTTTTCCCATTATCCTCAACAGAACCTCAGAGCTAAAGGCATTTTCAAAGTAAAAGCTACCTTTCGGCTACAAAGATACACTTCCCTAAGCAAGGCTAGCAGATAGAGGCTTTTAGAAGCTCCAGCAGCCATGTGAAATTGAGTGCATTCAATTCTGAGTTTTCAGTTCTATCTTGTGGGAAAAAAATGTTACACAGATTTTTCTTTTACATGTTTATTATTTCCTCAGGTAACATTTTCTCTGAAAGCATGCCCAATATGGTTTTGTTGACTCAGAAGATTTAGGTTTGATTAGATGGTAGTATTATGTATGTCCGTCTTTAATAAAAGATGACCAACTATTATGTGGAAGTTCAAGTGCTTGAAAAAGGTTTTTCTAGGGTGTGCCTGATGCTAGCAGTTTAGTACTTTGGGCAGGGAATCTTATTTGCTAACATGAATTAGTTTCTTTTTTTGTTCTGTATCACAATCTACCCACTTTTAATTGAGCTATACCACACATACAAGGCAGAAGGCTAATGCAAGGTTCAGCACTTTCAGCTAGGAGCACTTTCAGCTATACAACATTTAGTAAGTTAATATGAAAACAACACAAAACAAATACCCCAAAAGAGAGTGAGATTACAGTGGAAAGACTGGTAAGGTACAGAAAACAAAGTGTTAATAATTTGGCCTGTAGGGGTTGGAGAGTTGGCTCAGCAGTTAAAAACACTATCCTTTCAAAGGACCCAGGTTCAAATTCCGGGCACCCACATGGCAGCTCACAACTGTGTGTGACTTTAGATGCAGGGAATCTGACACTCTCTCACAGAAATACATGCAGAGAACATACTAAAACACATAAAATAAGAGTAAATAAAAAATTAAATAGAGAGAAAGCAAAAATAATATAAAATAAAAACATCCCCCACCAAAAAAAAAAAAAAAAAAACAGTAATTTGGCTTGGAGGTTTGGACAATGTTAGAGCAAATTTGCCCAGCATCATGTGTTCAATACACACACACACACACACACACACACACACACACAAAATAAACAAACCCATCTGAACACAAACACAATGATCAGACTTTCAGTTTCTAAGAAAATCTATTGAAGCAGCTCTGTCCCTTACTAATTTTAAACTTGAAGATAAGGTGGCTTCTACAGTGTATTTTACAAGCTGTATTTCACACTAAAGGCAAGTAGACGGCAGAGAGGTAGAAAACAGGATATGTATCAAAAGTAAAATTGTGGTGCACACTCCTTTAGGTATCTACACACTGGGAGTTGTGCCTGTGTGCAAACTGGAGCACTGTAAAGAAAGATCTCTCCAGGGATGGGAATATTTTCCCTGTCTCTCATACATGCATGCTCTCTACACCTTTATATTTACGCAATCCTGCTTTCCCTGCAGGGAGGAAAAAGTCAGATTTTTTGACATTGTTTGTGACCCTGAAACTTAACCTGATGCTATCAAAGTACATTTTAATTAAAGAGTAGGTCCAAACTATTTTTTATTTAAAGGCTGGTTCTGAACAAATGCCTTCACTGTTCAATTAAAAATAATGTATTGTATTACATAAGCCAAAGCTGGACACAGTATCTTTTTCCTCCGTATTTGTCACAATAAGCACTTGTGACAGATTTTTCCTCATTTTAAATTTGCTAGGGGCTGCTTGGAATTTAGTAATCTGAAAGAGACATTAAATCCATGTATGCTGCTCATAAGATTCACCAAGAATACTGAAAGTACTATACTGTGAAGAAGGCAAATGGTTACTTAACTGCCTCTCAAATTCAAGCAAAGCTGATAACCATACACCCATGTATTTTGCTAATTTAAAGATAGTTTTGCATCTGGGCTAGGCTATGCTGGGTTTCAGTTCTCTTTAAAGAACATGAATCCCTGGGACTCTCGGTTCACAGGAATGTGTCCCTTCTGTATTTGTTAGCTATTTATCCAGAGATCTTTGGGAGGCATCTGCCTGTTGATACTGCTAGAATCCAGAGTGGTGAGGCGGGCTTTTCCCCAAAGCTGGTATGAATTTTGCAGGGGGCTGTTGTTGCTGAACTAGAGCTTGAACCTGCATTTGGCTTGTAGATTCTGCTGTTGGCTGAGCTGGTAGAGGTGTAAGGGGTTGCTGGGAAAGTGGTTGCCATTGTTGAGGTCCCTGGTTCACTGGCCTTCGTCCACAGTGCCTTTGCTGACTGTAAGGAGCATGGGACTGTTTTCCACCTTGCACCTTGTTTCCTTCTGGAGAGTGAAGTTTAGAATGAAGAAAGGTTCCTGGCACAGAAACACCAGCTGGGAAGGTGTAATCTGAGCCCATAGAACATGATGCAGGATGGGGGATAGCATATGTTGGTTGTGGGAAACCTGGTCGGCAGGGAAGAGGAGGGAAATCTTCAGGATGATGAATGAGAATGAACTGAGAATTATTTGTCTGAATTGGAATTTGATTTACAGGTATTTTCCCTGCCTTAGAAACTGGAGTCGTTTTTAGTTCTGTCTGGGATTTTACCTCTTTGGGAGTAAAGCTTCTTTCTTGGTCCCTGTTCACTTCTCCTGGCTTAATGTTCTCATTGAAGATCACTGGTTTCTCTCCTCTGTTACAACTGTTGCTTGGATATAGGCCTGCAGACAGCACTGACTTCAGTTCTGAGTTGCCATCTATTTTTAGTGACTCTATCTGACATATTTCTTGCAAGATGAGGTTCTCTTTGGCTTCACTGGGCTCTTCTAGTATTAATTCTGGAATTTTTGTGATGAATAACAATTTCCCTACCTCATATTCACACTGAATCAGCTGTGGCTGATTGTCAGCAATCCATTTCCCTATAGAGATCAAACGCTGCTGTCTTATTTGTCTCTGTTGAACCTCTTTGTGCCCTGAAATTGCCTGATGCCCTTTGGAAAAATCCAATTTCCTGAAAGAAGGTCTTAAAGCCAAGAATCCCTGTAATTCAAACTCCTCTGGAAGTGGTATGGAATTTGTAGTTGAAAGGTCATCTTCATGGGGATGGAAACTATTTAGAAGAGAAACTAGCCAGGGCCAAATGTACTGTTTTTCAACCATCACTGCTTCTTGAAAGACTCTAGGTCGGAGTCTTAGCCAGTCCATGGAGACCTTGACTGCAGGAAGGGGATAGGCATTGTAGGACTCCTGAGAATCGTTCTGGAGAGGACATTTGCACAGGATGCCAAGAAAAGACATGAAAAGGGCCAGCAACTGTTTCCAACATAGCTGTTCATCTTGGCTATAACTATGCTGCTCTGTTTCATTGCTAAAGTCACGAAGATGATGAAGTTGAAACAAATTAATGACAGTGATATGAACTAACTGCTGAGAGTTGAAAGCTTTTTGGAACACCAGCCTCTTAAACTCTTCTTCTAACTTCTCTTGAAAAGGTCTCAACTTTTTCAAACTCTTACTCAGATATACATGACCGTGGAATTTAATAAAAGCATTGATGAATTCAGAAACACCCCACTTGGTTTTCAAATCATCCTGGGTTTCCAGTGCTTTAGATAATGCTTTCTGTAGATTAGTGGAGGCAACTGGGAAAGGGAACATCACAGCAATGCTTCTGCAGTAGTAGAAAATTGTGGTCAGGTGGTCACCTTTGGAAGAAGCTAAGATAGCCAACTGATTGTAAGGCTGACCATTGGAGGGGGCAAGCTGGGCTGCATGCCTATAGTAGGACTCTGCCTGGCTGGTCTGGTTTCTGTAACGAGCAATGTCTCCAAGGTGGACAAGGCAGTGCTGGCAAATATAGGCACAGGAGCTAGTCTGTGGCTTCACTATGGAGCTGGTGTGCATCTGTTTATTGCTAATAATTCCTAACTGGGAAGACTTCACATAGCCAGGTAAATCTACATTAAACACCATACACAATTCCTGTAGTAACTGAGTATAGAAGCCACTAGCTGCTTCTAGGAAAAGGGAAAGGTTTGCCTGGACTTCACGCCAATTTGGGTTTGCTCGGTTCTTTGCTTGGCCCTGTAGTATTGTGATCTGATTCTTAAAGGCATGATTCCATAGATCCTGTTCCACTTTCTTGTCTAAAGCATATTCTAGATCAATAACTAGCATTTTCTGGTACAAATCTTGCAGAGCTTGCCTGGTTGTTGAGACCTCAGCTGGATCCAGCTCAGAATCTTTCATTTCAGCCTTCAGGACTTCTGCCTGTTGGAGATACTGTATGGTCTTCATGCTCATCCTCTGCCCCTGAGTCTCTCCTCAAAATGAAGCCACCATGGGTGTTTCACGCTGCTTGGAGAGGCCCTGCAACCACGGGAGGAGTGCTGGTGTCTGCCGCCATCTTCCTCTCCTCCTACTCCTCCATTCTCAGCGCTGGGTGGGCTGGGAGAGTGAATGTGGCTATGGGGAGGGAATGCAGAAAGCTGCTCTAGCTGAGACTCTGGCTTGTGGGACACAGGGATTCTACAGAAAAGGAGAGAAGAGGAGGGAAAAGGGAAGGGGGAAAGGGTGAGGAAAGAGGAGGGAGAACCAGAGAAAGAAAATACTTGCCTCTTTACCAATTGATGAAGTCCAAATGTTAGTGACTGCAAAGTGTAAGAGAGTGACTTTAAACATTCTTATGTTTCTATGGCTACGAGAGATAAATGACCCATTATGAGTAATAAATCAGAGTCAAGACATATAGTCTTAAAGGACCATAGTTTAATGCCCTTCTCATGTGTGAAAAGGTTTAAGGAAATAATTTATTTCAGTTTTAATTAAAAAAATTCTTGGCAGCAAACAGCGTACACCATATCTGAGGGGCAAAGGATCAGAAATTGTACCTCATGGAACCTTCTCCAAAATAGAGCATATAGTGGGCCACAAAGCAAGCCTCAACAGATATGAGAAGATTGAAATAATCGCCTGTATTCTGTCTGACCACCATGTACAAAAGCTAGACCTCAACAAGAACAGAAATAGCATAAGGCCTACACGCACATGGAAACTGAACAACTCACAACTCAATGAGAGCTAGGTTAAGGAAGAAATAAAGAAAAAAAATTAAAGATTTCTTTATTTCAATTCAAAAATTCTTCAATTCAAAAAATTGAATTCCTAGAATTCAATGAAAATGAAGGTACAACATACCCAAATTATGGGACACAATACAAGCAGTGTTCAGAGGAAAATTCATAGCACTAAGTGCCTTCAAGAAGAAATTTGTAACATCATATACAAGCAACTTAATGGCCCAACTGAAAACCCTAGAAAAAAAAAAAGAAGCAGTTACACCCAAGAGGAGCAGATGGATGGAAATAATCAAACGCAGGGCTGAAATCAATCAATTAGAAACAAATAAAACTATTCAAAGAATCAATGAAACAAAAAGCTGGTTCTTTGAGAAAATCAACAATATAGACAAACCCTTAGCCAAACTAAGTAAAATGCACAGAGAAACTATCCAAATCAGCAAAATTAGAAATGTAAATAGGGACATAACTACAGACACTAAGGAAATCCAAACAATCATTAGGCAGTACTACAAAAGCCTATATGCCACAAAAGTTGAAAATTTAAAAGAAATGGACAATTTTCTTGATAGGTTCCAGCTACCAAATTAAAGTCAAGATCAGGTAGTAAGATTAAATAGTCCTATAACTCCAAAGGAAATAGAAGCAATCATCAACAGTCTCCTTTAAAACAAAAACAAACAAAAAAAGCCCAGGCAGGGCTAGACAGTTGAAGTGGAGAATTGTAGCAGACCTTCAAAGAAATGCTAACTCCAATTCTCTTCAAACTATTCCACAAAATAGAAACAGAAGGAACATTATCAAACTCATTCTATGAAGCCACACTCACTTTGATACCTAAAACAAACTAAGACCCAACAAAAAGACAACTTCAGACCGATCGCTCTTATTAAATCTGATGCAAAAACAGTCAATAAAATTACTTACAAACCGAATCCAAGAAGGTGTAAAAGATATCATCCAATTTGACCAAGTATGCTTCATCCCAGGCATGCAAGGGTGGTTCAATATATGGACATCACACAATGTAATCCACCATATAAACAAACTGAAGGAGAAAAAAAAAAAAAAAAAAAAAAAACACATGATCATCTAATTCGATGCCCAAAAAACATTTGACAAAATCCAACACCCATTCATGTTTCAAGTCTAGGAGAGATCAGGGATAAAAGGCACATAGATAAACATAGTAAAGGCAGTATACAGCAAGCTTATAGCCAACATAAAACTCAACGGAGAGAAACTTATATCAATACCACTGAAACCAGGAACAAGGCAAGGCTCCTCCCCATTATCTCCATATCTCCTCAACATAGTACTTGAAGTTCTATCTAGAGGAATAAGAAAAGTAAAGGAGATCAAGCGGATACAAATCAGAAAGGAAGACTTCCTGAACAGAACACCAACAGCACAGGCTCTAAGAGCAATCAATAAATGGGACCTCATGAAACTGAAAAGTTTCTGTAAAGCAAAGGATACCGTCATCAAAACAAAACGACTGCCTACAGATTGGGAAAGAATCTTCACTAACCCTTTATCTGACAGAGGACTAATATCCAGTATATACAAAGAACTAAAGAAGCTGAAAAGCAGCAATCCAAGTAATCCAATTAAAAAATGGGGAACAGAGCTAAACAGAGAATTCTCAACAGAGGAATATCGAATGGCAGATAAACACTTAAAGAAATGCTCATCCCCATTAGCCATCAGGGAAATGCAAATCAAAACGACCCTGAGATATCACCTTACACCCATCAGAATGGCCAAGATGAAAAACTCAAGCGATAACACATGCTGGAGAGGTTGTGGAGAAAGGGGAACCCTCCTCCACTGCTGGTGGGAATGTAAACTGGTACAACCACTCTGGAAAGCTATCTGGCGCTTTCTAAGACAAATAGGAATAGTGCTTCCTCCAGACCCAGCTATACCACTGCTAGGTATATACCCAAAGTCTGTTCAAGTACACAAAAAGGACACTTGCTCAACCATGTTTATAGCAGCTCTATTTGTAATAGCCAGAACCTGGAAACAACCCAGATGTCCATCAACGGTGGAATGGGTACAGAAATTGTGGTATTTTTATACAATGGAATACTACTCAGCAATCAAAAAGGAGGAAATCATGAAATTTGCAGGCAAATGGTGGGATCTAGAAAAGATCATTCTGAGTGAAATATCCCAGAAGGAGAAAGACAAACATGGGATATACTCACTTATATAGACCTATAAGATATGATAAACATAATGAAATCTATACACCTAAAAAAGATAAACAATTGAGTGGACATGGGGTAAGATGATCAATCCTCGTTTAGAAAGACAGATGGGATGTGCATTGAACGTATGACAGGAGTCTACTGAGCGCATCTGAAAGACTCTAACTAGCAGTGTTTTCAAAGCAAAGACTCATGACCAAACCTTTGGCAGAGTACAGGGAATCATAAGAAAGAAGGGGAGTTAGTCTGATGGGGAAAGGATAGGAGCTCCACCAGGACCAAATATATCTGTGCACAGGGTCTTTTCTGAGACTGACATTCAACCAAGGACCATGTATGGATATAACCTAGAACCTCCACTCAGATGTAGCCTGTGGTAGCTCAGTAACCAATTGGTTTCCCAAAGTGAGGGGAACGGGGACTATTTCTAACAGGAACTCAATGACTGGCTCTTTGGTCTCCCCACCCCCGAAGGGAGGAGCAGTCCTGTTAGGCCACAGAGGAGGGCTTTGCAGCCAGTCCTGAAGATACCTGATAAAACAGGATCAGATGAATGGGGAGGAGGTCCCCCCTATCAGTTGATTTGGAAAGGGGCCCGGTGGAGATGAGGGAGGGAGGGAGGGACTGGGAGGGAATGAGGGATCGGTACACGGCTGGGATACAGAGTTAATAAAATGTAAGTGATAAAAAAAAAATAAAAAATAAAAATAAAAAAAGAAGAAAAAAAACAAAGTTTCATTTTTCCCAGATGATATGATCATATACATGAGCGACCCTAAAAATTCAACCAGAGAACTCCTTCAGCTTATAAAACACCTTCCTTCAGCAAAGTGGCTGGACACAAAATCAACTCAAAAAATCAGAAGCTCTCCTGTATACCAAAGACAAAAAGGCTGAGAAAGAAATTAGGAAAACAACACCCTTCAAAATAGCCACTAATAACATAAAGTACCTTGGGGTGACTCTAACTAAGCAAGTGAAAGAACTCTTTGACAAAAACTTCAAGTTTCTGAAGAACAAAATTGAAGAATATATCAGAAAATGGAAAGATCTCTTTTGCTCATGGATTTGTAGGATTAACATAGTGAAAATGGACATACTGCAAAAAGCAATCTACTGATTCAATGCAATTCCCATCAAAATACCAACAAAATTCTTTGCAGACTTTGAAAAAAAAAATTCTCAACTTCATATGGAAAAAAAAAATCAAGAATTTTCTTTTTTTTTCTTTTCACTCTTTTTTTAAATATTTTTTTATTTTTAAATAATTTTATACATTCACTTGTATCCCAGCTATAGCCCTCTTCCTCTTCCCCTCCCAATATTCACCTCCCTCCATCCTTCATTTCAAAAAGATCCTGTACAACAACAGATCATCTGGAGGTATCTCCATCCCTGATCTCAAGCTGTACTACAGAGTAATAGTAATATAACTACATGGTATTCCTAGAAACAGAAAGGAGGATCAACGGAACTGAATAGAAGACCGAGAAATTAACCCCCACATCTCTGGATACTCGATTTTTGACAAAGAAGCCAAAACCATTCAATGGAAAAAAGACAGCATCTTCAACAAATGGTGCTACTCCTACTGGATGTCCACATGCAGAAAAATGAAAATAGATCTATATTTATCACCCAGCACAAAACTAAAGTCCAAGTGGATCAAAGACCTCCGCATAAAACCAGATACTCTAAATCTGTTAGAAGAAAAAGTGGGGAAGAGCCTAGAACTCATTGGCATAGGAGAAAACTTCCTGAACAGAACATCAACAGCACAGGCTCTAAGAGCAACAATCAATAAATGGGACCTCATGAAACTGAAAAGCTTCTGTAAAGTAAAGGACACAGTCAGCAAAACAAAACAAAACAAACAAACAAACAAAAAACCGACAGTCTACAGACTGGGAAAGGATTTTCACCAATCCTATATCTGACAGAGGGCTGATATCCAGAATATATAGAGAACTCAAGATGATAAAAAGCAACAAATCAAGAAATCCAATTAAAAAATGGGGTATGGTGCTAAACAGAGAATTCTCAATAGAGGAATTTCGATTGGCAGAGAACCACTTGAAGAAATGTTCGTGGCTGCAGCAATCCATGTTGATAATCCTGTGGCTAGTCCTGCGTCCACTCCGGTAGAATTTACTGTGACAATGGCCACTCTCAGCTGCTCCATCGTAGTATCGAATTCTCCAGTCCAATTACCTAAAATATAGCTCGACAATTGTTTAGACAGATTTGCAGCGCAGGAAAAATTCTCATGTTGTATGTTAGTGACACAAAGTCCAGCATACTTTCATTGACAGCCAGGTTGAGCGATTTGCCATAGGGTATCAATTTGCTCCTGCAAAACCATGAATCATCTGAAGGAATGGGCGGGCATGGGAGTGTTAGCAGGCCTTCTGGTGTTGGTCTCCTTGGTTTGCCTGTGGTATATATGCAAGATTAGAGTCTCACAACAGTGTGATGCAGCCATGATCATTCAGGCCTTTACAGCCATTGAAGCAAGACATTCTCCCCAAGCATGGTTGGATACCATAAAAAGCTAAAATGATACGCTCAGGATGCGAGGCTAAGCACTGCACTCAGGGTCAGCCGCTTTGGACCCAGAGAAGAGCATGTCTGATTGCATGCGGGCTGATGCCCCAGGTCCCGCCTCTGAGAAAAAGGTATCGGACGGGTCCGATGCTCTTTGGGTGGATGACACCTAAATGAACATCTGTACAAAGTCCCAATTTATTTCTAATATCAGAGATCAGACCTCTACTCTTGCCTGATGCGTCTAAAACAAAAAGGGGGAACTGTAGAGAGCTGCAGAATGCTATGCCTTAAAGATGGAGCTGGTTTCCGCCTTCCACCTTCCCGATGGTGAGTGCTCTCTGTCAGGAACAACTCCACATTTGGCTAAGGCCGAGGATCTGGCTTGCTTCCATGTATGTGGACCTATCTGCATTGCCCCCGTGGCACGCCTGGGTTGGCTACCCAGAGGCTATTTAAGCTGTGGGCTGGCTTTCCCCGGGGTCCGAGGATTGTTCAATGTTCCTGAATAAACTGCATTGAAAAAAAAAAAAAAAAAGAAATGTTCGATGTCCAACAGCCATCAGAGAGATACAAATCAAACTGACCCTGAAATTTCAGCATACACCCATTAGAAAGGATAAGAACATAAACTCAAGTGACAACACATGCTGAGAGGTTGTGGAGAAAGGGGAACCCTCCTCCATTGCTGGTGGGAATGCAAACCTGTACAACTACTTTGGAAATCAATCTGGCACTTTCTCAGACAATTAGGAATAGTGCTTCCTCAAAACCAGCTATACCATTCTTAGGTATATATCCAAAAGAAGCTCAAGTACACAAGAAGGACATTTGCTCAACCATGTTTGTAGTAGCTTTATTTGTAATAGGCAGGACCTGGAAACATCTCAGATGTCCATCAACGGAGAAATCATTTCCACAATGGAATACTACTCACTAATTAAAAATAAGGAAATCATGAAATTTTCAGGCAAATGGTTGGATGTAGAAAAGATCTTCCTTAGTGAGGTATCCCAGAAACAGAAAGATATATACAACATATACTCACTTATAAGTAAATACTAGACCTATAAGATAGGATAAACATATTAAAATCTGTACACCTAAAGAAGCTAAACAAAAAGTAGGTCCTGGGGTAAGATGATCAGTCTTCACTTAGAAAGACAAATGGATGGACATTGGAAGAAGGAGAAAACAAGAAACTAGTTAGGAGCCTCCCATAGAGGGCCTCTGAAAGACTCAACCTAGCAGTCTATCAAAGGAGATGCTGAGATTCATAAACAAACCTTGGGCAGAGTACAGGGATTCATACGAAAGAAGGGGGAGTTAGTAAGATCTGGAGAGGACAGGAACTCCACAAGGACCAAATATATCTGGGCACAGGGGTCTTTTCTGACACTGACTCTCCAAACAAGGACCATGCATGTATATAACCTACAACCCCTGCTTGGATGGAGCCCATGGCACCTCAGTATCCAAGTGGGAACCCTAGTAAGGAGAACAGGATTGTCTCTGACATGAACTCAATGGCTGGCTGCTTGACCTCCACTTCCTCCACCCCACCCCACTCCCAAGGGAAGTAGCAGCCTTGATAGGCCACAGAGGAGGACATTGCATCCACTCCATAATAGAACCTATAAGCTAAGTTCAGAAGGAAAGGGAGGAGGACTTCCCCTATCAATGGACTTAGAGATGGGCAGGGAGGAAATAAGGGAGGGAGGATGTGATTGGGAGGGGATGAAGGAGGGGGTTACAGCTGGGATACAAAATAAATAAACTGTAATTAATATAAAAAATAAAAAAATAATAAAAATTCCTCATATGTTGTGCCCCACACTCCAGTTCCCTGGCCTGTGCCATTTCCAGGGTGCCACCCTGATCTGTAGTCCCTGAGGCCAGTGCCTATCAGGGAGTACAAGGTAAGACACACCATGCCCTTTCATCTACTGGTCTGTGCCATACCCACTCCAGCATCTGGTGTAGCATCTCAATAGATAGCGCTACTCAGACTAAGAGATATGTGTCCTTCGGGATTATGCTCTCTGGCAGACCCCTCCGCCTGGCAAAGAGACATGTTCTGAGATTTCTACACTTTTTCAGTTGCGGTTGTGGGGCTGGATTAATGAGTTTTTTTATCTTTCTCTATGATTCCTGAAACAGCACAATTAACTATTCAAGGAAATATATTCTTGATGGATTATCAAAAGCTTTAACAAGAATAGGGTGGAAGAAAAGTAGTTTTAAAGGAAATAATGAATTAGATTTAGTATTAAGAGCATTATAAAAATAGTGAAAAAATAATACGCTCCTTTTTAAGAGAAAATAGCATGAGAAGTACAGCTGGTGGGAGTTTTCCCTCCCTTCAGTGCCTTGTTCTTAGGGAAGATCGTAAATCTTTAGCAGGACATATGGGAGGATGGTTAACAAAGGTATAATTAGATTTTGATACAGAGAAAGATTTTGGCAAGCATCTGACTTAGCTCCTGACTTTACTCTTCATAGGTTAACAATAATGAAACTACATTTGAGGTTTCTTTTTCTTTGTTTGCTTTGATCAAAAAGTTTTTAGGCCAAGATTTCTTGTGGGCACTGCTTTATGTTTGACTACATTTTTTAGTTAAAATGTAAACTTTATATTCTTGGTAAAAGTCTAAATGTTCTGGGAAGTATGCCAACTTTAAGGTGTCTTTTTGTGAAATCATTATAAAAATACTTGCTTGATTTCAGTAAAGTGCAGCAGATTCCAAAGCCTCACTGATCTCTGTCTGTCAATTCGCCTAAACCGTGTCTTCCTGTCCAAAGCCTTGTTATCCCGTGGACGCCAGGAGACCGACTGTGCCGGTCCGTGGCAGGTCTGCCACAACCTGCCAGCAACAGTGAGCAGGTATGCCCAGGGCCCTCTGTGTTCAACTTTCCCTGAGTGGCCCGCACCTTAGTTCCCTGGCCTGTACCATTTCCGGAACCCACCCCATTCTGCAGCCCCTGAGACCAGTAAGGATAAGGGAGAGAAGCAGTTCCCAAGTCTGAGGTGTTTTCTGGGATACATCCCTATCTGAGACACTAGAGACCAGCATAGATTACAGATCAGCAGGAAAACCAGAGGACTTTGGCTATCTGTGACCGCGAGCTCTGCTTACAACCCCAGGATCCTGTTGCCAGTCAGACACCTTCAAGTGTGCTAATAACAGAGTCTAAACCAAATGGCTAGAAGTCAGAGCAAGAACACCAGCAACAAAATGCAGTGCATATGACACAACCAAAACTCAGCTATCCTGCCACAGCAGTCCTGAGGATACTAGCACACTGGAACAACAAGAAAATGATCTCAAATCTGAGCCTATAAAATGATAGAGGCCTTAAAATAAGAAAATAAAATAAACTCCTTAAAGAACTGCAGGAAACTACAACCAAGTGAAGGAAATGAATGGATCCCTTAAAGAAAAATTGAAAAATACAATCAATCAGTTGAAGGAACTGAGTAAATCCCTTAAAGAAATATAAGAAATACAACCAAATGGGAGAAGAAATTGAATAAAACTGTTCAGGAGTGAATGTGAAAATAGAAGCAATAAAGAAAACACAGTCCATGGCAATCTTGGATATAGAAAACCTATATTGGAAGAGAACAGGAACTACAGACTTGTGGGATAAAGGTTTTTTAATCAAGACTTAATTATCTTTTGATTTTCTCACTGTCTGTTTTATGAACACTTAATTTCTGATTTTTTTTTATTTGTACATTGTTCCTCTGTTTTTTAGTCATTTGGGCTAAGTTTTTGTCTATCTGGATGATTTTCTCAAAGAACAAATTCTTAGTTCCTTTGATTCTTCATATTGTTCTCTTTGTTTCTGATTTACTGCTTTCTTCCATAAGTTCAATTATTTCCTGCTGTATACTGTTCTTACATGTGTTGCTTCTTTTTCTCTGAACCTTTCAGGTGAGCTGTTAAGTTGTTAGTATGAGATCTCTCTTGTTTCTTTATGAAGTCACTTAGTGCTATCTTTCTTCTTAGCACTGACCTTATTATGTTACATAATTTTGGGAATGTTTTGCCTTCATTTTCATTGAATTTTTAGAAGCCTTTAATTTCATTATTTCTTCTCTCACATAGCATTCACTGAGTTGGGAACGTATTCAGTTTCCATTAGTGTGTAAGCTTTTTGTTATTTCTGTTGTTATTGAAGTCCAGCTTTAATCCATGGTCATCTGATACAGTAAAATGGGTTAATTAAACTATCTTGAATTAGTGTGGTTTGCTTTGTGACCTACTATATGGTCTATTTTGGAAAAGGTTCCAAGAGGTGCTGAGAAGAAGTGATAGTGTGTGTGTGTGTGTGTGTGTGTGTGTGTGTGTGTGTGTGTGTTTGGGTGGAAATTTCTGTAGATAAAATTAGGATCATTTGTTTCAAGACATCTGTTATTGTTGTTATTTCTCTATTTGTTTTCTGTCACAATGATGTGTACATAAGTAAGAGTGGGAGTTGAAGTCACCACTATTAATGTGTGGGTATCAATGTTCATTTAATCTTTAATAATGTTTCTTTTACAATGTGTGTGCCCTTGCATTTGGGGCACACAGGATGTCCCCGTGATGGATTCATCTTTGATGAAAATGAAGTGTCCTTTCCCCACTCTTTTGATTCATTTTGGTTGACAGTATATTAGATATTAGGATTACTACACCAGCTTATCTCTTGGGTCTGTCTGTTACAAAACCCTTTTTTCCAGCATGTTGCTCTGAATTAATGTCTATTTTTGTTGCTGAATTGTGTTTCTTGTATGCAGCAAAACATTGGGTCTTATTTATACATCCATTCTATTAGCCTGTGAATTTTATTGGAGAGTTGAGTTCCTTAATGCTGATAGATATTAATAACCAATGATTGTTAGTTCTTTTTATTATAATGTTGGTGGTGGTAGGGTATTTGCATGCTTATTTTTTTGTTTCGTTTTGCTGCAGTGTAGTTATTTATATCCCATGTTTTCCTGGGTTTCCTGGGTTGGAGTTTTCCTTCTAGGATCTTCCGTAGAACTGTGTTTGTGCATAGATATTGTTTAAATTTGGTTCTATCTTGCAATATCTTGTTTCTCTATCTATGGTGATTAAAAGCTTAGTTGTGATATTAGTCTGGGTTGACTCCTGTGGTCCCTTAGGGTCTGCAAGACATCTTCTTAAACCCTTCTGTCTTTTACAGTCTATTTTGAAAAGTCAGGTTTCATTCTGATAGGTCTGCCTTTCTATGTAACTTAGAATTTTCCCCTTGTAGCTTTTAATATTTTTCACTGTTCTATACATTTAGTGTTTTGATTATTATGTGGTGGGAAGATTTTCATTTTTGGTCTAATATGTTCTGTGTACTATAAGCCTCTTGTATGTTTAAAGGCATCTCCTTCTTTAGGTTGATAATATTTTCTTGAAAATATTTTCTGTTCCTTGGATCCATGACCCTTCACCTTCTGCTACTCCTATTATTCAGAGTTTACGTCTTTTCATAGTATCCCAGATTTCCTGAATGTTTTGTGTCAGGAAATTCTTAGATTTAATATTTTCTTTGACTGATGTACTTGTTTCTTCTATTATATCTTCTATGATGGAAATTCTCTCTTCTGTCTCTCGAATTCTGTTGGTAATGCTTGCATCTATTATTCCTTCTTTCCTGCCTAGGTTTTACATCTAAAAAATGCCCTCAGGTTGTGGGGTTTGTTTTTTGCTTGCTTCTACTTCATTTTCATTTCTTGGACAGATTTATTAATTTCTTTCACTGTTTCCTGTACCTTTTTATTCATTTCTTTTTAAAGGCCTCTGTTATCTTTCTAAGATTAAATTTAAGCTTGCTTTCTTATGCCTCATCTGTGTTAAGATATTCTGGGCTTGGTATAGAATGACAGAAACCTAGAAACACCCACATGGTATGTGCTCACTTATAAGCAGATTTTAGTCATATAGTACAGGAAAAACATACTACAGTTCACAGACCCCAAGAAGATAAATACAAGGTGGATCCAAGGGAGTATGCTTAAATCTCACTGAGAGGGGGAAATAGAATAGACAGCAGTAGTGGTTTAAGAGAGGGAGCAAGGTAGGTGAATGAGCACAGAGAGTAATAAGACTGGAGAGTAGACTTGGGGAAAGCAGGGGTTTAAGGAAGAAGGCCTACAGAGAAATGTGAAACTGTGGGAGGGAACATCTCTGTGACAAGCTGGAGACCTAAGTCAGAAGAAGCCTCAGGGAAAATATGAGAGGGACTCTAGCTGAGATTTTTAGTAGCAGGGACATTGGAGATTGAAGAGGACACCCTCAAACTAGACAAGATTCATAGTGGAGGGAGGAGAACACCAACCAAATCACATAAAACTTTGATCCAAATCTTACATTGCCTACAAAACCTATAGAGACAATGAAAGAACAGATAGAGCAGAGACTGACAGAATGCCTGACCCATCCCCAGACACATCTCCTGGAAGAAAGCCAACCACTGACACCATTAATGATACTCTGCTATGCTTGAAGACAGGAGCCTACCAGATTTTCCTCTCAAAGGCTCCACCAGCAACTGCGTGAAACCAATGCTGAGACACACAGCCAAACATTGGGAAAAGCATAGGGAGTCTAGTGGAAGTTTGGGGAAGGGAAAAAAGGAAGTGAGCCTTCCATAGATGTCTTCTGAAAAAAAAAATTACCCAGAAGGGGATTGAAGCAGATTCTGAGACTCACAGCCAAATTTTGGCCAAGACATAGGGAGTTTTATGGAAGTGTGGGGTGATAGAATGATCTGGAGGGGACAGGAGCTTCACAGGAAGACCAACAGAGTCAACAAATCTCAGCCCAGGGAGGCCTACAGAGTCTGATGCACCAACCAAGGAGTATGCATGAAGAGGACCCAGGACCCTTTCCCAGACGTAACCAATAGTCAGCTCAGTCTTCATGTAGATCACCTAGTAAGGGGACCAAGAGCAATCTCTGTCATGAAATCTGTTGCCTGTTCTTCGATCTCTTCTCCCTGGGTGAGGTAGCCTTGCAGGGTCACCGAGGAAGGGGATGTAGGGTGTGTTAAAGAGATTTAATTGTCTGGGATCACTTGTTAAGGGAGGGGGCTCTCACGTTTTGAGGACTAGGGCAAGGGGATGGGTGAAGGGAGAGGGAGGGTAGGACAGGAGAGAATGAGGAAGGGGCTATTATTGGGATGTATACTGTATAAATTAATAATATATATATTTAATATTTCTGCACTAGATATACATATACATACATATTCACATGTATCATGTACATCATATACTTATACACATACATATTTATATACATATACAAAATGAATAAGAAAAGAGTAATATAAAAAAAAAAACCAAAGCAGTCATCAGGATAAAGTTCTACTGTCTGCTTTTCAGCACTATATGGTCATTCTAGATCACTGTATTCTTTTATGTATTTCATTAAAAAATTGATTGAAGGGGCTTTAAATATAAAATAATAATAAGAAAAAAATTGGTATTAATAGACATTGTGTGTCTGTGTTGAAACATCTTGTCACAACTTTGCAATTATGTATAGTTATTTGTATAAACTAGAGAAACCAAAAAGAAAAAAAATATCCATTATGACCCAGTTGGTTTCATTCCAAAGAAGCAGCTATGTTTCAACATGTCAAACCTAATGGATGTAGTATATCTCTCAGATTTGGAATGAGTGAAAATTGAAAGTGGTATATAGTTTTAGAGTACTTCTTTTTTTTTTTTTTTCAATGCAGTTTATTCAGGAACATTGAACAATCCTCGGACCCCGGGGAAAGCCAGCCCACAGCTTAAATAGCCTCTGGGTAGCCAACCCAGGCGTGCCACGGGGGCAATGCAGATAGGTCCACATACATGGAAGCAAGCCAGATCCTCGGCCTTAGCCAAATGTGGAGTTGTTCCTGACAGAGAGCACTCACCATCGGGAAGGCGGAAGGCAGAAACCAGCTCCATCTTTAAGGCATAGCATTCCGCAGCTCTCTAGAGTTCCCCCTTTTTGTTTTAGACGCATCAGGCAAGAGTAGAGGTCTGATCTCTGATATTAGAAATAAATTGGGACTTTGTACAGATGTTCATTTAGGTGTCATCCACCCAAAGAGCATCTTTTTAAAATACTTATTTTTAAATTTATGAGTGTGTAAGAGTGTGTGTGTGTGTGTGTGTGTGTGTGTGTGTGTGTGTGTGTGTTATATTCACTCACATGTGCAGGTATCCATGGAGTGTAGATGAGGGAGTTGGATCTCTGGAGCTGAAGTTATGAGTAGTTCTGAAGTGGCTGACATGGGTGCTGGGAACCCAACCCAGATTCTTTGGAGGAGCAGTAAGTGCTCTTAGCCACTGACCCAACTCTTTAGACCATTACTCAAAATTATTAATGTGTTTTACTTTATATAACAATTTGATGAGCATTAAAATAACATTTCTACAACAATGTGGATATGCCTTATACTCCTCCATACTTAAAATAGTTACTAGGGTAAATTTTATGATATGAATACTTGAAAAAATAGTATGGCCAAAATGTCATGGACTTTGTTAATACTTGGGGGGGGGGGTTCTTTCCTGGGTGTTTTCACCTAATTTCTAGGTCTCAGAATGCTTTGTGACTGCTATACCACATGGTATTAGTTCACGACATTTTACTTGAAAAGAAGTGATTAGGGTTAAATGCTGTGCTAAGATGAATATATGAATTAAAGTGCTGTTCTCTTTCCCTGTCTGACCCTCACTCATTCTCACACAGACCTCAGAAATACACAAAACCCTTGAAGTTTATTTCATCCAATTTAGAGTACAACCCAGAATACCTGTTACAAAATGTGTTTGTTATAAGTGTGTGATTATAGTTAATATCTGTGTGGCTACAGTATCTAGTTCAGGTCAGTGCTGTACAACAGAAATGAGCCAACACACATTTTATATAATACTTAATGAGCCATATATGTAATACTCAAATTTTCTAGTTGCCATATAAAAGTTAAATGGAACAGGTGAAGTAATTTTAGTAATTTGATATACCTATATTTGTTAAAATGTCATTTAAACATTTGATGAGATAATACTGAAAGTGCCTGCCTTTCTGGACAGCATAATTCTGCATAAGGGGAATTTTACATCATTTTTTAATGTATTTTTATTATGTTAACTTTGAATGTATGTATGTATGTATGCATGCTTATTTCCTTGGCATGTATATTCCATGGCAACAGTGTGGACACCAGAGAACAGTTTGTGTAAGTTTGATCCCACCTTCTATCATGTGAGTTCTGGATTTGAAGTCAGATCTTTGGAATTGGCAACATCCTGCAGGCCTTAGTGTCTCTCCTTGATAATTTTCTTTCCTGTAATCCTTTAACTTCTCATTCACAAGCTGACTATCATTTTCACAATGATTTTTTTTCCTCAATTAATGTCAGCATTAGATAGTTCTCTGAAAGAACTGTGGACCCCAGGGAACCAAAGATAGGGTTTTCCTGTTTGGAAGAAACCCCACATTGAGGAAAACATCAGGTCAGACTTCAGGTTACTCAGCTGACAACCACCCACACCCCGCACTCAAAGCTCTCCTTAAAAAGTTCCCAAGTTCCTGCGGGCACCCTGTTGCCAGTGCAGAGCCACTCCCCTGTGCCTGCATGCTCTACTCATCATCTCAGTCTGAATTGTGGACCCTCAAACACCACAGACTGAGTTGCCCTGTAGGAAGGAAATCCCACGTTGGGGGAAACATCAGGTCCTACTCCAGTACACACAACTCAGGAAAAGCTCCTGGGTTCTTATAGGCTCCAGGCTTTAGCCTCCTACCTAACTCATGAGTGCTTCTCTCCCCTGCCACTGATTACATATTGGGTACTGAGGCACAGAGCTCCAACCTCAGACATACAGAAGCCTGGAATCCATGGTATCAGCCCCCAGACAATGCGTAAAGGTACATCCTGTCTTCCTAGCTAAACTGACCAAATAGCAGGGCTTCCTATGCCCAGCCAACACAGTGTAAGAGCATCAGCAGCCACTCACTAATTCCAGAACAAAGGAACCCAGCAGAAGGGCAGCTGTCTTCAATTCTCACATTGAGAGGAGAGTACAACTGACTACAAATGACCACAGATACCACATAGTTCCATACACCTAAGAAGAGCTGTGACAATTCCGGAGAAGCACTGGCCATTCGGTGACCATACCACAAAAAGCTGAGGAGGCTTCCTTCAGGAACAACCATCTTCCTGCCAAGGTGATTCTTCTCATCCCGGAATTCCAGCAGTCACTAGAAACCAATACCAACATCTGAGACAGCCAGATTGGTAGAAGCCAGTGTAAAAGCACAACCAACACAAGCCAAAGCAATAAGGCATCTTCAGAACCCAATTATCCAAGGACAAGTGACCCTGGACACTCTATCATAAGTGAAACTCAAAAAGATAACCTTATATCTATGCTTATGAAGAGTATAATAGAGGAAACAAATAATAAGCATAAAGAAAAAGAGGAAGATAAAGTCAAACAGTTTATAGCCATTCATGAAGAAACAGAGGAAGATAATATAGCCAAACAGATAATGACAATCTATAAAGAAATAGCAGATGAAAAAGTCAAACAGATTAAGGCCATCCATAAAGAAAGAGAGGAAGATAAAGTCAAATAGAGTATGGCCATCTGTACAGAATTCCCGGAAGATGCAGCCAAATATTGACTTCAGAGAGGAAGTAATTAAATCACTGACAGAAATAAAAGAAACAGAGGAATGTTCAAACAAACAGCTGAAGGAATTGAAGAAAAAAAAAACAGTAAAATACAGTCAGACAGGTGAAGGAAATCAAGAAAACTGCTAAAGATCTGAAGTTAGAATTGGAAAATTTAATGAAAACACAAAGAAATCATGGAGAGGAAGAATTTAGGGAAGAAAACAGAAACTACAGAGATGAGCATACCCAACAGACTACAAGAGATGGAAGAAAGAATCTCAAGTAAGGAAGATACAATGGAGGAAATCGATGATTCTGGCAAAGAAACTGTTAAATCTAAAAAATTCCTGACACAAACCATCCACGAAATCCAAGACAACATGAAAAGACAAAACCTAAGAATAATAGGAATAGAGGAAAAAGAAGATCCCCATCTCCAAGGCTCAGAAAAAAAAATCAGAGAAGAAAATTTCCCCAATTTAAAGTAGAGGCCTATAAAGCATTCAAGAGGCCTACAGAACACCTAATAAATTAGACCAGAAAAGAAAATCCTCCTACCACATAATAATCAAAACAGTCCTTATACAGAACAAAGAAAAACTACTAAAAGCTTCAAGGGAAAAAGACCAGGTAACATATAATAGCAAACCCATCAGAATAACTACTGCTTTCTCAACAGAGACTATGAAAGCCAGAAGGAGACAGATATCATGTAGACCCTAAGAGAATGTAGATGTCAGCCCAGGCTACTTTACCCAGAAAAATAGATAGAGAAAACATAGATAGAGAAAACAAGATATTCAACGACAAAAACAAATTTAAACAATACCTACACACAAAGCCAGCATTACAGAAGATACTAGAAGGAAAAATACAACCCACTAAAGCTAACTATATTCAGGGAAACACAAGAAAAAAATAATCTCACTACAGCAAAATAAAAAGTTGACAAGCACCCAAACATACTACCACAACCAACAGTAAACTCAAAGGATCTAACAGCCACTGGACATTAATCTCTCTCAACATCCATGGACTCAAGTCTTCAATAAAAAGACATAGACTAACAGAACAGATTCATAAACAAGACCCAACAATCTGTTGCACACAAGAAACTTACCTAAGTCACAAAGATAGACATTACCTGAGAGGAAAGGGCTGGAAGATTGTTGTCCAAGCAAATGGACCCAAGAAGCAAGCAGGAGTAGCTTTCTAATATCAAATAAAATAGATTTTTTCAATGAAAATTAATCAAAAGTGATGGGAAAGGTCACTTCATACCCAACAAAAGAATATTCCACCAAGAAGACATCATGATTCTGTACATCAATGTCCTAAATACAAGTTCCACCACATTTGTAAAAGAAACATTAATAAAACTGAAATCACACATAGATCTCCACACATTAATAGTGAGAGTTTTTGACACCCCACACTCAATAAAGGACAGGTCAACAAAACACAAATTAAATAAAGAAACAATCATTCTAACAGAGTACATGAATCAAACGGACCTAACATACACCTCCAGTACATTTCACCCAAACACAAAAGATCTAACTTTCTTTTCAACACTTCATGAAACCTTCTCCAAAATAGACCATATAGTTAGTCACAAAGCAAGCATCATCAGCTACAAGAAGACACAAATAATATTTTGTATCCTATCTGATCACCATGGACTAAAGCTGGACCTCAACAACAACAGAAATAGCAAAAAGCCTACAAATACATGAAAACTGAACAACTCACTAAGAAATAACAGCTGGGTCAGAGAAGAAATAAAGAAAGAAATTAAAGTCTTCCTAGAATTCAATGAAAATAAAGATACAAAGGGGGCAGAGCCAAGATGGCAACTAGCACCCACAGTTTCTGAGCTATGTAAGAGCTGAACATCTGAGTTGGTGAGTGGAAGGACTTCTGAAGCCAGGAAAATGACAACAAGACATTCTAAATGACAAGGAACATCCTACGAGGTGAGAACTTTGGTCTCAGGTCACAGGTAGACTTGTTTGGGGAAGGAGATAAACAATCCTTTGATCTCCCAGCACTCCCCCTTTCTCAGAATTCCCTCCTCCACAGCAGAGCTGGCTCACTGAGTTTCTCAGCTCAGAGCTCACTGCCTGGGGTCTGTAGCAGCTGAGGCAGGGCTCCTAGCCCCTTAGCAGCAACTACCAGCTATACCTGTCTTGGAATTCCAGATACACAACACCATCTCCCAGGGTCCCAGGTCTGCTAGCTGCCATACTGACTCTGCAGGGTCTCTTAGCCACTGACTGTATGGACCGCCCAAACCCTCAGTGACAGATAAGACACTATATACCCACCAAAGCATAGCAGACCCAGCATAAAAGCTAGGCACTGGGCCTTCCAGGCCTGGAGAGCATAGTGGAGGACCCCAGAACTTCCCAGAAAGCATCTGGACCAGCATCCCAGTCTCCAGCTACAGCTGGACTTCCAAACCTGGAGGCTGCAGCAACACTGAGCTGGCAGAGCACATCAGTCCTCCTGCATAAGACGAAGCAGGGCCAAACCAGAGAGCAGAGAGCCTGGATACCCCAATCCTTGTCGATGTAACCGGCTTGAGAGTGAGTGTGCCCTTGAGTGTCTGCAGAGCCCCAGATCCACGGTCCTTCTAAACTAGAAGCCAGGCATCAGACCCCTCCAAACCACATACCCACTGTGGGAAGCAGAGGGTCACTTGGGACATTGAAGCCCCTGATTGGCAGGTCCCACTGAAGAGTTAAGGCAGATAACGCTGGAAATTGCACTTCAACCATCACCAGCAAATGCTACATATACAGTGCATGCACAAATAACCCCCTAGAAGCCTGCAAGGCAGAGTGACTCTCACAAATTCAAGGGTTCAACTTCTCTATCAATCTGACCTTCAAGGCACACTTCCATGTACACTTACACACACAAACTCAAACACGCATGCACGTGTGTGCATGAGCATGCCTGCACTTGCCTTTTGCGCCCACGTACTTTCTTCCCACATGTACACCTGATGCATCAATGCACACGCTGAGGTCACGGCAACTCTCTCAGCTTCCTGAAGAACTCTCCAGACACGAGAGAGAGACAGTACCAATCTGAACTGCAAACTCCAGAAAGAAACAGGGAAGGCTTCAGATAAGCCACTTACTTGCCAGGGGTAATTAAAAGAATATATTCAACATAAATTAGGACATCATGACTTCACCAGCAACCCCCAAAATTGGGGGATACTTCAATTCATCGCAAGCACACAAAATGACTTTAAAGCTATGCTTACCCAATTATTTGAGGCTCATAAAAAGGAAACAAACAAATATCTCAGAGCAATAGCCATACAAATGCAGACAGTTAAAGAGCAAACGACTAATCTCTCAAAGATTTGACAAAAATGAGCAAAATTCTCAAAGAAACAAAGGCAAATATAGCCAAACAAATAGAGGCACAAGTAGAGATACAATTAGTGGCATATAGAGAGGAAATGAACAAAAACAAAATAGAGACCATTGTAAAAAGAGGAATCCACATTCAAACAGATGAAGAAAATGGTGCAAGGCATGAAAACAGAATTAGAATCAATAAAGAAAACACAAACTGAGAAAAGCTGGAGCTGGAGAACTTAGAGAAAAGATCAGGAACCACAAAGGTAAGCATCACCAACAGAATAAAGGAGATGGAAGAGAGAATCTCTGGTGCTGAAGATACACTCGCAGAAATTGATACTTCTCTCAAAGAAAAAGTAAAATCAGAAAAGTCCCAAACACGAAATATCCAAGAAATCAAGGACACCATGAAAAGATGAAATCTAAGAATAATAGAAATTGATGAAAAAGAAGACTCCAGGTCCCAAGGTCCAGAAAATATTTTCAAGAAAATCACAGAAGAAAATTTTTCCAACTTAAAGAAAGAGATGTACTAGAGGCCTACGGAATATAAAAGAGGCCTACGGAATACCAAATACACTAGACCAGAAAAGAAAAACATCACATCATATCATAGTCAAAACACTAAATCTACAGAATAAAGAAAAGATATTACAAGCAGCAAGGGAAAAAAGCCAAGAAACATATAAAGGTAGACCCATCGGAATCACACCAGACTTCTCATCAGAAACTATGAAAGCCAGAAGGGCCTAGGCAGGAGTCATGCACACTATAAGAGACCACAGATGCCAACCCAGACTACTGTACCCTGCAAAGCTTTCCATCAACATAGATGGAGAAAACAAAACATTCCAGGACAAAACTAAATTTATGCAATATCTACACAGCAAACCAGCCCTAGAGAAGATACTAGAAGGAAAACTCGAATCCAATGAAAACAACTTAACCAAAGAAAACATAGCATACAGATATATCCCAAGAAAAATTAAAAGAAAACAAACAATGAAACGAGGTAAGACCACTGACTCCACAATAAAAGGAACTTACGTTCATTTATCACTATTATCTATCAACATCAATGGACTAAACTCGCTAATAAAAAGACACAGACTAACAGAATGGGTGCAGAAACAAGATACAACATTCTGCTGCATTCAAGAAACGCACTTCTGCAACAAAGATAAACACTACCTCAGAGTAAAGTGTTGGAAAAATGTCTTTCAAGCAAATGGACCCAGAAAACAAGCTGGCATATCTATCCTAATATCTAATGAACAGACATTCAACCAAAAGTAATCAAAAAAGATGAGGAGGGACACTACATTCTCATCAAAGAAAAAAATTCACCAAGAGGACATCACAATTCTGAACATCTTGCCCATAAACAAGAGCACCAACATTCATAAATGAAACGTTATTAAAAATTAACTCACACATTGATCCCAACACCTTAATAGTGGGAGACTTCAACACCCCACTTTCACCAAGTGACAGATCATCTAGAGAGAAGCCAATAAGGGAAATAAAGACACTTACAGAGGTCCTAAATCAAATGGACCTAATAGATGTCTACAGAACTTTCCACTCAAACTCAAAAGAGTATACCTTCTTTTCGGCACCTCATGGAACCTTCTCTTAAATAGACCATACAGTTTGTCACAAAGAAAGCCTCAGCAAATACAAGAAGATTGAAGTAATCCCATGTATTCTCTTCAATCACCATGGACTAAAGCTGGACCTCATAGAAAATGGAATTAGAAAAAAGCCTACAAGCACATGGGAATGGAATAACTTGCTGCTCATTGACAGCTGTGTTAAAGAAGAAAGAAAGAAAGAAAGAAAGAAAGAAAGAAAGAAAGAAAGAAAGAAAGAAAGAAAAGGAAATTAAAGAATTCTTAGAATTCAATGAAAATGAAGGTAAAACATACCATAAATTATGGGACAAAATGAAAGCAGTGTTCAGAGGAAAATTCATAGCATTATGTGCCTTCAAAAAGAAATTTGTAGTAAGAGCTGGAGAAGACAGGAACTCCACAAGGAGAGCAACAGAACAAGAAAATTTGAACACAGGGAACTTCCCAGAGACTCATACTCCAACCAAGGACTATTCATAGAGATAACCTAGAACCCTGACAATATAGCCACTTCTGATGAGAACTGATAGACTAAGATCAGAACGAAGGAGAGGAGGACCTCCCCTATCAGTGGACTTGGGGAGGGGCATGCATGCAGAAAGGGGGTGGGAAGGTGGGACCAGGAGGGGAGGAGGGAGGGGCTTATGGGGGGATACAAAATGAATAAAATGTAATTAATAAAAGTTAAAAAAAATGAAATTTGTGACATCTCATACAAGCAACTTAATGGCCCAAATGAAAGCTGTAGATAAAAAAGAAGCAAATACACCCAAGAGGAGCAGATGGCTGGAAATACTCAAATTCAGGGTGGGAATCAATCAATTAGAAACAAATAAAACTCTTCACAGAATCAATGAAACCACGAGCTGGTTCTGTGAGAAAATCAACAAGATAGACAAACCATTAGCCAAATTAAATAAAAGGCAGAGAAAAATGATCTAAATCAACAAAATCAAAAATGAAAAGGGAGAAATAATTACAGACACCTAAGAAATCCAAACAATCATTATGTCATGCTACAAAAGCCTAAATACCACAAAATTCAAAAATTTAAAAGAAACAGAAAATTTTCTTGATAAGTTCCTACTAGCAAAATTAAGTCAAGATCAGATAGAAATATTGAATATTTCTATATCCCTCAAGGAAATAGAAGCAATCATTAATAGTCTCCCTTCAAGAAAAAAAAAAAAAAAAAAAAAAAACCTGGGCCAGATGGATTCAGTGCAGAATTCTACCAGACCTTCAAGAAGTGCTAATCCCAATTCTCTCCAAACTATTTGACACAATAGAAAGAAAAGGAACATTACCAAACTCATTCTGTGAAGCCACAGTCACCTTGATACCTAAACCAAACAAAGACTCAACAAAAAAAGAGAACTTCTAGCTTATCTCTCTTATGAGCATTGATGCAAAAATACTCAATAAATTACTTGTAAACTGAATCCAAGAACACAACAAAGATATCATCCACCATAACAAAGTAGGTTTCTTCCCAGGTATGCAAAGGTGGTTCACCATACAGAAAATCCATCAATGTCATCCACCACATAAACAAACTGAAAGAGAAAAGCCACATGATCATCTCCTTAGATGCCTAAAAAGCATTTGACAAAGTCCAACACCCATTCATATTTAAAGTCTTGGAGACATCAGGGATAAAATGCACATATCCAAACAGAGTAAAGGCTATACAGCAAGCCTATAGCCAACATCAAACTTAATGGAGAGAAACTAAAATCAATCCTCCTGAAATCAGGGAAAAGGCAAGGCTGCGCATGCTCTCCTTATCTCTTCAACATAATACTTGAAGTCCTAGCTAAAGCAATAAGGCAACCAAAGGAGATACAAATCAGAAAGGAAGAGGTCAAAGTGTCACTATTAGCAGAGGATATGATAGTATAAATAAGGGACCCCACAAATTCAACCAGATAACTCCTTCAGCTGATAAACACCTCCAGCAACGTGGCAGAATACAAAATCAACTCAAAAATAAATCAGGAGACCTCCTGCATACCAAAGACAAAAGGGCCGAGAAAGAAATCAGGGGAACAACACCATTCACAATAACCACCAATAACATAAAGTACCTTAGGGTGACTCTAACCAAGTAAGTGAAAGACATGTTCAAAAACAGCTTCAAGTCTCTGAAGAAAGAAAAAGAAGATATCTCAGAAGATGGAAAGATCTCCCGTGCTCATGGATTGGTAGGATTAACATAGTGAAATGACCATCCTGCCAAAAGCAATCTATGGATTCAATGCAATTTCCATCAAAATATCAACTCAATTCTTTACAGACCTTAAAACAAAGATTCTCAGCTTCAAATGGAGAAACAAAAAACCCAGAATCTCCAAAATGATCCTGTACAACAACAGATCATCTGTAGGTATCTCCCTCCCTGATCTTAATTTCTACTACAGAACAATGGTAATAAAAACTGCATGGTATTGGCATAGAAACAGAAAGAAGGATCAATGGAAGACCCAGAAATAAACCCACACATCTATGAACACTTGATTTTTGACAAAGAAGCCAAAACCATTCAATGGAAAAAAGACAGCATCTTCAACAAATGGTGCTACTCCTACTGGATGTCTACATGCAAAAAAAAAAAAAAAAGAAAAAAAAAAAAGAAAATAGATCCATATTTATCACCCAGCACAAAACTAAAGTCCAAGTGGATCAAAGACTTTAACATAAAACCAGATATTCTAAATCTGTTAGAAGAAAAAGTGGGGAAGAGCCTAGAACTCATTGGCACAGGAGACTACTTCCTGAACAGAACACCAACAGCACAGGCTCTAAGAGCAACAATCAATAAATGGGACCTCACGAAATGGAAAAACTTCAGTAAAGGAAAAGACAGTGTCGTCAGAACAAAACGACAGCCTACAGACTGGCAAAGGATCTTCACCAACCTTATATCTGACAGAGAGCTGATATCCAGGATATATAAAGAACTATAGAAGTTAAAAAAAAATAATTAAAAAATGGGGTAAGGAGCTAAACAGAGAATTCTTTGTAAAGGAATATAGAATGTCAGAGAAACACATAAAGAGATGCTCAACATTCTTAGCCCTCATAGAGATGCAAATCAAAACAACACTGTGATTTCACCTTACACCCATCAGAATGGCTAAGATCAAAAACTCAAGTGACAAACATATGATGGAGAGGTTGTGGAGAAAGGGGAATACTCCTCCATTCCAGGTGGGAATGCAAACTTTTACAACCACTTTGAAAATCAATCTGGCACTTTCTCAGACAATTAGGAATAGTGATTCCTTAAGATCCACCTATAGCAATACTAGGCATATATCGAAAAGATGCTGAAGTACACAACAAGGACATTTGCTCAAACATGTTTGTAGCAGCTTTATTCGTAATAGCCAGAAACTGAAAACAACCCAGATGTCCCTCAGTTGAATGGATACAGAAATTGTGGTACTTTTACACAACGAAATACTACTCAGCAATTAAAAATGAGGAAATCATGAAATTTGCAGGCCAATGATGGGACCTAGAAACGATCATCCTGAGTGAGGTATCCCAAAAGCAGAAAGATACACATGGTATATACTCACTTATAAAAACCTTAAAGATAGGATAAAGATAATGAAATCTATTCACCTAAATAAGATAAATAAGAAAGAAGACCTGGGGTAAGATGATCAATCCTCACTTAGAAAGATGAATGGGATGGACATTGGACTTTGGAGAAAACAAGTAACAGGACAGGAGCCTACCACAGAGGGCCTCTGAAAGGCTCTATCTAGCAGTCTATCAAAGCAGATACTAAGACTCATAACCAAACCCTTGGCAGAGGGCAGGGAATCATATGAAAGGAGGGTGAGTTAGTTTGACCTGGAGAGGACACGAGCTCCACAAGGACCAAATATATCAGGGCACAGGGGTCTTTTATGAGACTGTTACTCCACCAACCACCATGTATGGATATAACCTAGAACCTCTGCTAGGATGTAGCCCATGGTAGCTCAGTAACCAACTAGTTTACCCTAGTAACGGGAACGGACTATTTTTGACATGTACTCAATGGCAGGCTCTTTGACCTCTCCACCCCCCAAGGAAGGAGCAGTCCTGCTAGGCCACAGAAGAGGACTTTGCAGCCAGTCCTGAAGATACCTGATAAAACAGGGTCAGATGAAAGGGGAGGAGGTCCTCCCCAATCAGTGGACTTGGAAAGGGGCAGTGAGGAGGTGAGGGGTGGGAGGGTGGGATTGGGAGGGAATGAGGGAGCAGGACACAGCTGGGATACAGATTTAATAAAATATAACTAAAAAATAGAAAAAATGAAAAAAAATATGCTAAGCAAGAAGGAGGATCCTGGGTAAGATGATCAAAAGCAAGAAGGAGGACCCTGGGTAGGATGATCAATCCTTATTCAGAAATGCAATGTTATGATACATATTAAATAAAGACTCTTAAGTATGCCAAAAAAAAGAAAGAAAGAAAGAAAGAAAGAAAGAAAGAAAGAAAGAAAGAAAGAGAAGACACAACATCCCCAAACTAATGGGACACAATGAAAACTGTGCTAAGAGGAAAGTTCATAGCAATAAGTGCTCTCAAGAAGAAATTCGATACATCTCTTTCAAACATCTTAACAGCTCACGTGAAAGCCCTAGGAAAAAAAAGAAGCAGACACTCCCAAGAAGAATAGAGCGGTGGAAATAAACTCAGGGCTGAAATCAGTACATTAGAAACAAATAAAACAATTCAAAGATTCAATGAAACCAAGATCTGTTTCTTTGAGAAAATCAACAAGATAGATACTTTGCCAAAATAACTAAAGAGAGAAACACTGCCCGAATCAAAAAGTATCAGAAATGAAAAGGGAGACATAACAACAGACACTGAGGAAATCCAAACAATAATTAAGTCTTACTTCAAAAGTCTATATGACACAAAATTTGAAAATCTAAATTAAATGGATATTTTTCTTGATAAGTTCCATCTACCAACATTAAATCAAGACCAGGTAAATAAATTAAATACTCCTAAATCTCCTAAGGAAATAGAAGCTGTCATCAAATGTCTCCCTTCCAAAAAATGTCCAGGGCCAGATTGTTTCTGTGTAGAATTCTACCAGACCTTCAAAGAAGACTTAATTCCAATTCTATTCAAACTATTCCACGAAATAGAAACAGAAGAAACTTTCCCAAACTCATTCTATGAAGCCAAGGTCACCTTGATACCTAAACCAATCTCCAACAAATCTTTGATGCAATAATACTCAACAAAAATACTCACAAACAAAATCAGAGAACATATCAAAGATAACATCCATATGACCATGTAGATTTCATCCCAGGTATGCATGGATGGTTCAATATACAGAAATCCATCAACATAATCCACCATATAACCAAACTTAAAGAAAAGCCACACGATAATCTCCTTAGATATTGAAGAAACATTGGTAAAATCCAACATTCATTTATCTTTAAAGTCCTGGAGAGATGAAGGATACAATGTACTTACCTAAACAGAGTAAAGGCAATATAAAGCAAGCCTATAACCAACATCAAACTAAACAAAGAGAAATTTAAATCAATCCCACTGAAACCAGGGACAAGCGAGGCTGGACATGCTATACTGATCTCTTCAACATAGTTCTTGAAGTCCAACATAGTTCTTAAAGGAGATCAAGGGAATTCAGTTTGGAAACAAAGAAGTCAAAGTATCACAATATACAGATGATATGATAGTATACACGAGTGACCCCCAAAATTCTATCAGGGAATAACTACAGTTGATAAATGCCTTCAGCAAAGTGACTGGATAACAAATTAACTCAAAGAAATTACTAGCCCTCTTTTTTAAAAAAGACAAATGGGAAAAAAATTAGGGAAACAACACCCTTCATAATAGCCACAAAGGACATAAAGTACCTCAGTGTAGCATGAACCAATCAACTAGAAGACGTATGAAAAAAAACTTCCAGTCAGTGAAAAAAATGGAATAAAATATCAGAAGATGGAAAGATGCCCCATGCTCATGGCATGGCAGGACAAACAGTAAAAATGGCCATCTTACCAAAAGCAATCTACAGATTCAATGTAATTCTCTTGAAATTGTCAACACAATTCTTTACAGAACTTGAAAGAAATATTATCAGTTTTGTATGGAATAACAAGAAACCCAGAATCGTGAAAACAATCCTCTACAACAACTATCTTCTGGAGATATCTCCATCCCTGACCTCAAGCTGTAATATAAGAGCAACAGTAATAAAAACAGCATTGGCATAGAAATGGGCAGGTGGATCAATGGAATAGAGTAGAAAACTCAGGAATAAACCTACACATTTACAGTCACCTGATTTTTGACAAAGATGTCAAAACCATACCATGGAAAAAGATAGCATCTTCAACAATTTGCACTGGTCTATATAGATACCTACATGTAGAAAAATGCAAATAGATCCATTATTATCACTCTGCACAAAACTAAAGTCCAAGTGGATCGATGACCTCAATATAAAACCAGACATACTAAACCTGTTAAAAAAAAAAAAAAAGTGGGGAAGAGCCTTGAACTCATTGGCACAGAAGACAACTTCCTGAACAGCACACCAACAGCACAGCTTTAAGGTCAACAATAAACAAATGGGACCTCATGAAACTGAAAAGCTTCTGTAAAGCGAAGGACACTGTCATAGGAACAAAACCACAGCTTACAGATTGGAAGTGAATCTTCACCAACCCTATATTTATATATATTTATATATTCTGGATATATATCCAGAATATATAAAGAACTTAAGAAATTAAACAGCAACAAGTCAAGTAATCCAATTTAAAAAAAAAATGGGGTACAGAGCTAAATAGAGAATTCTCATTGGAGGAATATCTAATGGCAAAGAAAAATTTAAAGAAATGATCAACATCCTTAGTCATTAGGGAAATGCCAATCAAAACAACCCTGAGATTTCACCTCACACACATCAGAATGGCTAAGATAAAAAATGCAAGTGACAACACATGCTGTTAAGAATGTGGAGAAAGAGGGACCCTCCTCCATTGCTGGGTGGAATGTAAACTTGTACAAACTCTTTGGAAACAAATCTGGCTCTTTCTCAGACTATTAGGAATAGTGCTACCTCAAGATACAGCCATACCATTCTGAGGCATTTATCCAAAATATGCTCAAGTATACAACAAGGACATTTGCTCAACCATGTTCATAAAATATTTATTTGTAATAGCCAGAATCTGGAATCAACCCAAATGTCCCTCAGTTGTGGAATGGATACAGAAATTGTGGTGCATTTACACAATAGAATACTACTCAGTAATTAAAATCCAGGAAATCATGAAATTTGCAGGAAAATGGTGGGAACTAGAAAAGAACATCCCGAGTGAGTTATTCCAGAAACAGAAAGACATACACCACGTATACTCACTCATTAGTGGATATTAGACATATGATCATGATACTAAAATCTGTACACCTAAGGATGACCCTGGGTAGGAAGCAAAATCCTCACTCAGAAAAGCTAATGAAATGGACTTCAGAAGAGTGTGAAGATAGGAGCTTACCCATGTAGGGCCTCTGCCCAGCAGGATATTGGTCAGATGCTGAGACTCATGAGCAAACTTTGAGCCAAGTTCCTGGAGTCCTGTGAATAAAGGGAGAGATGGAGAGACCTGTAGTGGACTCGAGCTCCAAGGGCAGAACAACAGAGTCAAGGGGTCCGGGAATAGGAGTCTTTTCTGGGACTTGTGTTCCAGCCAAGGACCATGAATGATGATGGCCTAATAGCCCCTGCATGGAAGTGGCACGTGGTGGCTATGTCTCCAAATGGGTTCTCTGTTGATGGGAATGGGGGATGTATCTGACATGGACTTGGTGGATGGCTCTTTGACCAACTCTCCCTGGGAGGAGCAGCCTTGCCAGGCCATGGAGTATGATGGTACAGTCCTAATGAGGCTGGGGTAGGATGGAGGAGAAGGAGGACCTCCCCTATCAGTGGACTGGGGAAGAGACATGGGAGGAGAGGAGGTAGGGAGGGCATGATTGGGAGAGGATGAGGGAGAGGTCTACAGCTGGGAGGCAAGGTGAATGGATTATAATAAGTAAAAACTTAAAAAAAAAAAAAAACTTTGGAGTAGCAAAGTTGTCCAGATGAAAACATGAGATTAGGAGATGTTTTAAAGCCTGAGAAATCACATAATTTTTAATAAAGTAGCTTAAATGTCACCTTTTAATTCAGCAGTTATGTATTTAACATAGATGCCAGTATAGCAAATACAAAATACAACGATTCATTTCCCAGATAATTGTTATGAAGCAAAGCATATTTTTTTTCCTTTAAGGAACTTTGTACATATATGCCAGAATTTTAAACTTTGTTCTTCTCTGCCTACCTACTCTGTACAAATTATTGTCTTCTTGCATATTATGCAAGTTAAATTAAGCTGCAAAAAGGATCATAGTCTCTACTTTAAAATTAACAAAAGCAAAAATCATATAGATTGCTGTTTTGTAATAATGTATATAAAATGTGTCAGCAAAGCTGTGTTTGTTAAGTTGGATTATATGATGTAGATAAATTGAATTACAACTTCAAACTTCTCTGGCACTGCTCACTATCATGTGATACAAGAGAGAAATTACAGAGAAAAACACTTCATCAGTCACATCCTTCCTTCTAGGGTGTTAGTATTCTGGCAGCAGTTCCTTCCTGTAGCAGTCACACCAATTTCAGAACTGATTGATGATCAGGCAAAGGAGAACAGTGGTGTGTCACTCCAAATATGAAAGTTTTAAGTGCCTAAAACCTTTACACACATATCACCCATTTCTTGGTGAAGAATAAATTTCCACACAGCATCTAGGTTTCAGACCTAGATTCTCTCTGTTATCCTGTGCTCACAAAGCAGAGCCATCTGGGGCCCCACCAAACTTCACCTTTTCTTTCATAGCATAATAAAACCACACATATAAATGCTTAAAAAGATATACAATTAAATTGATAGATTTTAGGAACTGTTTTTACAGCTATAAACTATCTTCTTACCTATAATTCCATCTTTACATTGGTATTATTTATAAATAAAATGTTAAAATAGTTTGGTTAAAGATCAGTAGGTTTTTAGCCAGATGCCTTTATTCCAAACACTGACAGGAAGAGGCAGATCTGAGTTCAAGGCCAGCTTTTTCTATATAGTAAGTTCTAGGCCAGCTAGGGCTACATAGTGAGATCCCGTCTCAAAAGCAAACTTTTTTGTGTTCAGAATGGATGATATACTCATAGTTCTAGCTCCACAGGAGTGTAAAACCAACACGGGCAAACCAGCAAGACCCTTTGTCTAAAACAAAAAATGAATTCTTAAGAGTATAACTTTGTAGAGGAGTACTTGCTTCATGAGTACATGGTCTTTGAAGGTAGTCTTAGCCCTGGAAGAAAACAGACTTTTTTTCTAATGGTAACTTTGTGTGGTACAATCACAGGATACCATTTACTACACAGAATGCTGACTGCACTAGTGGCCAGGTGTTTGATTTGTCTAAGAAGTTAGAGCAGTTGTAAGCCCAACTGGGATGGGGGAGATTCACCTTGGGTTTAGAAACATGACCAGAAGTCAGAAGACAAACTTGACAAAGCTACCAGAGACAGGTAAGAATCCAGGTGCAGGGTTCATGCCCTGACTCTTTCTCTCAGAACTTGCAGACAGTACATTCTGATTCCTTGTGGTTCAGTTTAGTACAGCTTAGGATAATGCCTGATATTATCTGCTGAGCCATTCTAAAAAGTCGCACATAAATTTAAAATTGACACTTTGAAATTTTGGAGGATATTATACAAAGTAGAAAGCACAATGATCTAGGAATATCATAGAAAACACCAAGTCACCTGTATAGGTTTAGCCACATGGTGCACAAGGAAATCTGATCCCTTTCTAGAGCTTTTATTGGGAGAAAAGGCTTCCAAAGTCATGTTAGCCATTTTCCTCTACTCAACATTTTTTAGAGTTGTGTATTCAATAAATTCAATAAACAGATAAGCAGTGATATATCAAACACAGGCAGATTTTTAAGTAAATGTGTGTTTAGAATAAAATCCTGCTACAAAAACCAGAACTGGATTCTAATAAAACAAATTAATAAAACAAGGCACAATGTTTAAAGCAAAATTTATGAAGAAGGTATATAAAGTTAATGTACAATCATATTTTTGAATGTCCTCTGGGGGGAACACATAAGAATTTAAATAGCTTAAACATAATTTTTAAAACATTAATCATTATAAAGTAACATACATTTGATACAATAGGGCTCTATCTTTTACATAAACATACTCCACTGGTGAATTATATTTCTGAGTTACATTTTAATTATGTATATGCTTATACAGCTATTTCTAATACACAAGACTTCAAGGACAGAAAATTAAGAAGTCAGATAATTAAAAGAGAAGCTAATAAGAATACATGAGGCCTACAGAAGACCCAACAAATTTGACCAGAAAAGAAAATCTTCCCACCACATAATAATCAAAACAGTAAGTATACAGAACAAAGAAAAAATACTAAAAGCTGCAAGGGAAAAAGGCCAAGTAACATATGATGGCAAACCCATTAGAATCACACCTGACTTTTCAACATAGACTATGAAAGCCAGAAGGGCCTGGACAGATATCATGCAGAACCTAAAGAACACAGATGTCAGCCCAGGCTACTATACCCTGCAAAACTCTCAGTCCTCATAGATGGAGAAAACAAGATATTCAATGACAAAAACAAATTTCAACAATACCTACATACAAATCCAGCATTACAGAAGACACTAGAAGGGAAAATACAACCCAAGATAATTAGCTTCTGTCAAGAAAACACAGGAAATAATTAACCTTACTACACTAAAACAAACAGCAACCAAGCACACAACCTTATGACCACAGCCAACATCAAAATCAAAGGATCTAACAGCCACTGGTCATTAATCTCTCTCAATATCAATGGACTCAACTCTCCAGTAAAAAGACACAGATTAACAGAATGGACACATAAACAAAACCCAGCATACAAGAAACACACCTAAGGCACAAAGATAGACATTACCTGAGGGTAAAAGTTCGGGAGATGACTTTCCAAGCAAATGGACCCAAGAAAAAAGCAGGAGTAGCCCTTCTAATATGTGATAGAATAGACTTTCAACCAAAATTAATCAAAAGAGATGGGGAAGGATATTTCATACTCATCAAGGGAAAATTCCACCAGGAAGACATCACAATCCTGAACATCTATGCCCCAAATACAAGAGCACCCACATTTGTAAAAGAAACATTGATAAAATTTAAACCACATATAGATCCCTACACATTGATAGTAGGAGAATTCAACACCCCACTCTCAACAAAGGACAGGTCAACAAAACAGAAATTAAACAAAGAAACAATATCTCTGACAGAGGTCATGAATCAAATGGACCTCACAGACATTTACAGAACCTTACACCCAAACACAAAACAATTTACCTTCTCCTCAGCACCTCATGGAACTTTCTCCAAAATAGACCATATAGTTGGTCACAAAGCAAGCCTCAACAGATACAAGAAGATTGAAATAATCCCTTGTATCTTGTCTGATCACCATGGAATAAAGTTGGACTTCAACAACGACAGAAATAGCAAAAAGCCTACACACACATGGAAACTGAACAACTTGTTACTAAAAGACACCTGGGTCAGGGAAGAAATAAAGAAAGAAAATAAAGTCTTCCTAGAACTCAATGAAAATGAAGACACAACGTACCCAAACTTCTGGGACACAATGAAAGCAGTGCTAAGAGGAAAGTTCATAGCACTAAGTGCCTTCAGGAAGAAATTCGAGACAGCTCATTCAAGCAACTTAATGGCCCACTTAAAAATCCTAGAAAAAGAAGAAGCAGACACACCAAAATAGGAGTAGACAGCTGGAAATATCAAACTCAGGGCTGAAATCAATCAATTAGAAACAAATGAAACAATTCAAAGAATCAATGAAACCGAAAGCTGGTTCTTTGAGAAAATCAATAAGATTGGCAAACCCTTAGCCAAGCTAACTAAGAGGTAGAGAGACACCACCCAAATCAACAAAATCAGAAATGAAAAGGGGGATATAACTACAGACACTGAGGAAATCCAAACAATCATTAGGACTTACTTCAAAAGTCTATATGCGACAAAATTTGAAAATCTAAATGAAATGGAAAATTTTCTTGATTGATTTGACTTAGCAAAAGTGAATCAGGACCAGGTAAATCAATTAAATAGTCCTATATCCCCCAAAGTAATAGAAGCGGTCATTAAAAGTCTCCCATCCAAAAAAATCCCAGGACCAGATGGCTTCAGCGCAGAATTCTACCAGACCTTCAAAGAAGAGCTAACTCCAATTCTTTTCAAACTATTCAACAAAATAGAAACAGAATGAACATTACCAAACTCATTCTATGAGGCCACAGTCACCTTGGTACCTAAACCTCACAAAGACTCAACAAAGAAAGAGAATTTCAGGCCAATCTCCCTTATGAACATTGATGCAAAAATACTTAACAAAACACTCGCAAACAGAATCCAAGAACACATCAAAGATATTATCCACTATGACCAAGTAGGCTTCATCCCAGATATTCAGGGGTCATTCAATATACGGAAATTCATCAATGTGAACCACCATATTAAAAAAATGAAACAAAAAACCACATGATAATCTCCCTAGATGCTGAAAAAGCATTTGACAAAATCCAACATCCATTTATGTTTAAAGTATTGGAGAGATCAGGGATACAAGGCACATATCTAAACATAGTAAAGGCGATATACAGCATGCCTATAGCCAACATCAAACTGAACGGAGAGAAACTTAAAGCAATCCCACTGAAATCAGGGACAACACAAGGCTGCCCACTCTCCCCATATCTCTTCAACATAGTTCTGGAAGTCCTGCCTAGAGCAATAAGACAATTGAAGGAGATCAAGTGGATACAAATTGGAAAGGAAGAAGTCAAATTATCACTATTTGCAGATGATATGATAGTATACGTGAGTGACCCCAAAAACTCTACCAGGGAACTCCTACAGCTGATAAACACCTTCAGCAAAGTGGCTGGATACAAAATTAACTCAAAAAAAAATTAGTAGCACTCCTGTATACAAAAGACAAAGGGCTGAGAAAGAAATTAGAGAAAAAACACCCTTCACAATAGCCACAAATGACATAAAGTACCTTGGTGTAACCCTAACCAAGCAAGTCAAAGACTTGTATGAAAAAAATTTCAAGTCTCTAAAGAAACAATTAGAAGAAGATATGAGAAGATGGAAAGATCTCCCATACTCATGGCTTGGCAGGATTAACATAGTATAAAAATGGCCATCTTACCAAAAGCAATCTACAGATTTAATGCAGTTCCCATCAAATGACCAACATAATTCTTTACAGACCTGGAAAGAAAAATTCTCACCTTCATATGGAATAACAAGAAAACAAGAATTGCTAAAACAATCCTTTACAATAAAAGATCTTCTGGAGGTATCTCCATCCCCGATCTCAAGCAGTACTATAGAACAACAGTTTTAAAAACTGCATGGTACTGGCATAGAAAGAGAATGGTGGATCAATGCACCCGAACAGAAGACCCAGAAATAAACCCACACATTTATGGACACCTGATTTTTGACAAAGAAGCCAAAACCATACAATGGAAAAAAGATAGCATCTTCAACCAATGGTGCTGTTCCAACTGGATGTCTGTCTACATGTAGAAAAATGAAAATAGATCCATACTTATCACCCTGCACAAAACTGAAGTCCAAGTGGACCAAAGACCTCAACATAAAACCAGACACATTAAATCGGCTTGAAAAAAAGTAGGGAATACCCTAGAATTCATTGGTACATGAGAGAACTTCCTGAATAGAACACCAACAGCACAGGCTCTAAGAGCAACAATCAATAAATGGGACCTAATGAAACTTAAAAGCTCCTGTAAAGCAAAGGACACAGTCATCAAAACAAAGCGACTGCCTACCGATTGGGAAAGAATCATCACCAACCCTTTATCTGACAGAGGACTCATATCCAGTATATATAAAGAACTAAAGAAGCTGAAAAGCAGCAAACCAAGTAATCCACTTAAACAATGGGGAACAGAGCTAAACAGAGAATTCTCTGTAGAGGAATACCGAATGGCAGAGAAGCACTTAAAGAAATGCTCAACCTCATTAGCCATTAGGGAAATGCAAATCAAAACAACCCTGAGATTTCACCTTACACCCATCAGAATGGCCAAGATGAAAAACTCAAGTGACAACACATGTTGGAGAGGTTGTGGATAAAGGGGAACCCTTCTCCACTGCTGGTGGGAATGTAAACTTGTACAACCACTCTGGAAATCAATCTGGTGCTTTCTCAGACTACTAGGATTAGTGCTTCCTCAAGATCCAGCCATATCACTCCTAGGCATATACTCAAAAGAGGCTCAAGTACACAAAAAGGACATTTGCTCAACCATGTTTGTAGCAGCTTTATTTGTAATAGCCAGAAGCTGGAAACAGCCCAGATGCCCCTCAACTGAAGAATGGATGCAGAAACTGTGGTACATCTATACAATGGAGTATTACTCAGCAATGAAAAATAAGGAAATCATGAAATTTGCAGCTAAATAGTGGGACCTGGAAAGAATCATCCTGAGTGAGTTGTCTCAGAAGCAAAAAGACACACATGGTATATGCTCTCCCATATAAACATACAACATAGAATAAACCCACTAAAATCTGTACATCTAAACATACTAAGCAAAAGAGAGGACCCTAACTAAAATGTTCAATCCCCATCCTGAAAGTCAAAGAGGATGGACATCAGAAGAAGAAGAAAACAGGAAACAACCTAGGAACCTGCCACAGAGGGCCTCTGAAAGCCTCTGCCATGCAGACTGTGAAAGCAGATACTTAGCCTGATGGCCAACTGATGGGCAGAGTGAATGGAATTTGATGTAAGAAGTGGGAGGTGGTGAGAGCTGGAGCGGATGGGAACTCCACAAGGAGAGCAACAGAACAAGAAAATTTGAACACAGGGAACTTCCCAGAGACTCATACTCCGGCTGGGGACTGTTCATGGAGATAACCTAGATCCCTGATGAGAGCTGATGGACTGGGGTCGGGGAGAGGGAGAGGAGGACCTCTCCTATCAGTGGACTTCGGGAGGGGCATGCATGCAGAGGGGCGAGAGGGTGGGACCGGGAGGGGGAGGGAGGGGCTTATGGGGGATATGGGATGAATAAAGTGTAATTAATAAAAGTTAAATAAAAACTAAACTTAAGAAGAAGTCAGATAATTAACAAGTCATAATTTTACCAAATTAAAAGTAACATCTTTTCAGCATCTTTTGATGGTACTTGAAGGCCCAGATGTTATGAAAACCTAAGACTGATTATTTAAAATCTTTTCCCGTTAATTTTTCTTTTCTCATAAATACAAAGTGGGCTCAGAATGCAACAAACCTTAACACAAGTCTGGACATGCCTGTTAGAAAGTAGCTATTGCAGTTAACACTGTTTCTCAGGAACACCAGTGCTGACCATGTAAACTATGAACAGTGACTCTCTTAACCATCCCTTTACACAATACCAACTTGGTTATGGACCCAATGCCAAAAAGAGCAATGCTAAGTCATCCTAGTTTCCCCTCAGCTAGTATTTTGAAAAACACAATTTTATTCAATTTATTCATGGACAAAAGAATAAAGTATGTTCTGGTGAATGCAGATAGTTTTCTGCATACAACTAACCTTCATTAAGCTGATAGATTTAATACAGACATACGAACCTGAACATTATATCAATCATTGAGCCTGACTGATGCTAAGGAAAAAATTTGCAAAATTTCAGATTCCAGAATATCATGGAAAAGACTCTCTCTCTTAAGTCTTTGTGCTATAATTATTCTTTCTGAAATATTTTATTATCCCATACTTTACTTCCTAAGTATTTCCTTGGGAGGTAGTCTCTAATGACTAGGATGATAATGTGGTTCTCTGATGCATATACTGTATAGGGTTGAAAAGAACAACATTGGTTGCCACAAAAAAACAAACACACACAAAAAAAAACTTGAGTTTTAATGTGATATGGACAGAAGGAAGAGAGAACATATGGGCAGCTAAAAGCTGACTCACTGGTATCTATTTTGACATCGTTCTATAGGGCTTTGGGGTTCTTCAGCTCACTAGCCCATTTCCACTGTTGGAAGGTGATTTTTTTCCTTTTTTTTTTTTCCCATAAGCTTTCTGTTTCTGTTCCTTGCCTAACTTGAAAGGCATGATTTTCCCTCCAGGTCCTACTGATGTCTACCAGGGATTCTACCTGTGCTATATTTTTCTTGTAAACTCTAATAAAATTGTCTTTGAGCATAAAGAAAAAAAAAGAAAAAGAAAAATATCCTTCCCTTTGGAATAAGGGAGGTGGGAAGATAAATTTATCTCCGCAACTGGAGTCATCCTGTGTTAGAAATGCCCCATTCCAGTGGTGAGATGTAGCTCAATGGCTGAGCACTGAGCTATAATATACAGGCTCTGGCTTCAACCCTAGCACAACAAACCAAACCAAGAAACAACTCATGGGCTTTCAGAAGATAGAGTGCCCCAATTGAGTCACATGTGCTTTGGCAATGTCTAGAAATCATAACTTTATCTACTCTATTTTTGTTAGTGCTGGGCATGGCACTTGGATTTGTTTGTTTTTGGGGGGATGTGTTTTGCTTTGTTTTTATCTATTCATTTTGGTTTTTGTTTTGTTTTCTTTTCCTCACAGGAGTTTTAAAAAAAATACCTAGGTCAAAGGCAGTAATAAAAATGTAATGTTTGGAATTCTGGGAACTTTTCAGAGGATATATAAATATTAGGGCTCCAAGGGGTGGTTACTGGTCATTCAGGAGTGGTGGTTACAGTTTCTTAGAAATTGTGCTCAAAGATAAAACAAAACAAAACAGATAGATTCAGGCTCTCTCTCTTCCTCCATCCCATTTACCCTTTCTTTTTATCTAGTAATAGGGATTGAAACGAGGTATAAGTAAACGGTGGAAGAACCTACAAAGTAGCAAAAGATTGGTTACACCCCAATCCATAATTATGTATTTTATTTCTTTTCCTAATTAGATTTGTATATTCTCTCTAGTCCCTTACTCTATACCTACCCTCTGGGTTTCTACTGATTGCAGAGAGCTCATGAATGATAAGGAGAAAAAGACACTGGGAATGGCATACATCATTTGAAATCTCAAAGCTTCCTGCCACTTTGTGCCACACCTCCTGTAACAATGTCATAGCTCCTAATCATTCCCAACCTGGACCAAGAACTGAACCATATGAGTGTATGGGGACCATTCTCATTCAAACCACCACAGACTACATGTATAATGCGGTGCTTGCTCACACACACACACACACACACACACACACACACTAATAAAATAAAAGAAAATAAAATGTAAAACTGCTTTCATATGCTGTAAGAAATCAGGAGAAACAAAGCTTTTAAGATTTCTGGTGCCCTTATCATTAAGGCATTGTTTGATTAACTAAATCATTTTGTTCCCAAAATACTTAGTATATATCATCTCCTTATTATTTGGTTCATTTGTTTTTGTTTTTGTTTTGTTTTGTTTTGTTTTTAATAATGCCTTTAAGGAAGTGAAGCTTCATAGCTCAGCCTCGCCTCCATTTTTATTTACTTGTTCTTTTGAGACAGGGTTTCTCTGTTTAGGGCTGGCAGTCTTGGAAGTCACTGTACTCCAACCTGGCCTCCAAGTCAGAGATCCACCTGGATCTGCCTCCCAAATGCTGGGATTAAAGGTGTGCACCACCAGTCCCCGTTTTTCACTTCAATTTTTTATGTCATTAAAGGTTTTATATAGCAAAATCTATAATTAGTAACACAATTTCAGCCACATGGGCACCATGTTGATTCTTCCTTCGAAGAACAGTGAAAAGCTGGTTAAGGCCCCTCAGATGTGATTGAATAGTTAAAATTTTGACACAAGATTGAGTTAGATGACTCATCAAAAAAGGGAGTTTAGTGTCAAGCTTTCTGACCTGAGTTTGAGCAGCAGGACCACACATGAATGGAGAAAACCCATTCCTGCTCTATGCCTCCTTACCTATGCACAGGTGCTCATAACAGTGCACACACTACACACATACACACACACACACACACACACACACACCTTGGCATGTGGACATGCACACACTAATAAATGTAGCATAAATTTTTCTTTCAACTTTTTGATACTAGAAAATAAAGAGTTGAAGTTTCCATGACTCAAAGATAACTATCACAAGGTTCCTCTCATGTACATATAGTTATGTGTATGAATATCTAACTATATATAAACATGAATTATGTCATAAAAGTTAAGTGGGACTACTTGAAAAGGGGAAGAAGTTAGAAGAAGATAAGGAGTGAGCCTGGTCAGTGTTATATACTGCATGAAATCCTTCAGTATACACTATATACTAATAAGATACTTTAGTTATTATTGTTATTATTATTTTGGTTTTCACCACAGGGCATCTCTGTGTAATAGAACCCTGGCTGTCCTTGTAGATCAGGCTAGCCTTGACTTCACAGAGATCCACCTGTCTCTGCCTACAAAGTGCTGGGAGTAAATGTGTGTACCACCACCCCTGACTTAATGAGATACTGTTTAAA
This sequence comes from Meriones unguiculatus, assembly GCF_030254825.1. Taxonomy (NCBI): domain Eukaryota; kingdom Metazoa; phylum Chordata; class Mammalia; order Rodentia; family Muridae; genus Meriones; species Meriones unguiculatus. The sequence goes on along the minus strand of NC_083369.1, from coordinate 114,333,887 downwards.
ACCACTTACATGCAATGCTTATGTACAATTTTGATTTAGCTTCACATTGGTAACCTAGTCAATGAGGCTAGCAATGAGATAGAAAATGTCTATGCTGAAATAGTACTAAGAAAAGGAAGCTTACTGGTAACAACTTTACTGGATTGTTTTTGTTTTGTTTTTTAAGAAGTCTCATTGTAGTAATAACTATACCTTTGCTAGTAACAAAAAGAAAACAGAAATAACTTGTTTAAATAAATAAATGAAATTATTTGCTTCACCAAACTTCAGAGAGCAGAATCATTTGGTTTAGACAGTGTTTCATTAGACTTATTGGCAGGGCTCTGCCCTCCACATGTGGATCTAAGCCTCAAACTAATTTCATCCAAATTGGCTACCTATGCTATGGTACCACTTAGCTTGGGAGCTATTCCTCAGGGTCAAAGAAAGCTCCTGACCTCATTCTGATTAGCATAGCCTCACTCATGACACCATACCTGGAACTATATACAACAGGTTACTCCTAAACCTGGGAAAAGTCTGTAACCAAAATTGCATGAATATACACAGTGGATGCCACAAAGATAACCAATGTCCCCTTAGTCAGTCATGTTTTGAAGCATATCTTCTAATGCTTTCTGTTTTTTTCTTTGTGGGATGAGCTGAGTTCTGTTTGTTTGGCATTTGTCTTTGTTTTATTCTTTTATTTTTTCTTTGAAACAGGCTCTTTCTATGTAGCCCATGCAATTCTAAAATCCATGCCTGTGTCAGCCATGGAAATGCTAGGATTAACAACATGTGCCATCATGTCTACATATGTACAGTTTCACTTTTTCCTTGTCTGTAGGTTTTAATATGTTTTTATGATAACATTTCTTGTATGAGTGTTCCAATTTATAACAGCTTTTGGAAATACAGACTTAATTTGCAAGTGTTGTTCATTAATTATGCCACAAGATGGGAGTTTTTGCTGTTTCCTGCAAAGTATTGTCTTATAGTCATAACTATTCAGGAACTGAAAGTGCCATTTTTCCTAATTGGAGTCTGGTTCTTGTACAGTGTCAGAGTTTCATAGATAATTTCTCTAACTCTTTAGTGATAATGAACAGGAAATGTCAATCTTCACAAAAACATTTATTTCCGATGTCCAAGTAATAAAATGAGACAAAGCAGAACTGGAGCAGTCCTGGGAAGCAAAGTCTGTGGATAGGGAGTGGAGGCAGGAGCCAGTAGGATCCCAGAGTCAGGGCTGTTCCAAATTCCCAGCTTGTTTTTAAGGTTCAAGGTCCAACTTCCAAATGGAGAACAAATATGTGTGCATTCAAGTGGTTTGTGTGTGTGAATGCATAGCTAAGAGTTTATGCAATAGATAGATAGATAATTTTTAAAACACAAGAAAAAGTTTAGGCACTCAGAAGTATTTTCATATTATGCTCTATTTGGATATTGATGTTTCTTCATTAGCAATAATGCATTAACAATAGTGCACCACATAAGCTGACAAAATGAACAGTACCCACAGGAACAAACGAGCTAGGAAGAAAGAAGCTTTGTATGCCCCATTGTTTCTGAATTCAAAAAAGAAGCCCTGGGACCAAATGTCCCTTGCTGCTTCTGAGAGATCTGAACACTTCTGGAAAAGATTAGTGTGACTACCTGGTATTCAAAACTTTAATAAAATTACTGTATGGAATAACAAAATAACAAACTGACCTGTGGAACAGCTAGTTAAAAATAAACAAAGTATATAAGTAACTTTACATGAATCAGAGGAACTGTTTAGAAGTTGGAGGACTGCATGTTTGGGACTTAAAGTTTCCAGAATAGTTCTGTGAGTGACAAGACACAGGTGCATGAGCCAGGCATTCAGAAAAGGGTTCGTTTATATCCATAAGTTTTCACTGTATCCATATACTCAAGATAAATACATAAATAAAAAACTTAACTGAACGTGAGCTGTTGAGTTTGCAAGGTCTCTTCTCTGTTTCTGGAATGTTTGCATTTTAACCTAAGACATGTATTGGTGAGAAAGATGATTGATTGTTTTGATTTTGAAGACAGGAATATTTACTACACAGAATGATGGCAATTATTTTTCCTTATCCTTAGATATAAGTAACATAAACATTGAAGTTATGATGAAGTAATTGTCATTTCCTATTTTATAATTAGCATATCTATGTCATTACGTTTACAAAATAATAGTGTGGGAATTAAAAATCCAGGTTAGTATTCTGTCATTTTGGCCTATTTTCACTAATTTTCAACAACAAATACTTATACCTTCTTCTGGACCACAGTACTAATTTTAGGACTCCAGGTAACCTCTTAGTGAATCATTCCAGGTGGTCTTAAAGATTACTACATCTTCATCCAAATATTAACAAATATGAGTAGCATTCAAGTTTGTAAACAGAAAATTAGACTCTTATTTTATTAAAAAAATAAGAAATTTGAGCCAATTTTGACTGGACTGGCATTTTTAAACTTTGATCACAAAAAATCAGATTTAAAAAAAAAAGTAGAGCCAAGAAGCAGAGGCACATGCCTTTAATATTAGCACTCAGTGAATGTGTATCAGTGTTTATCTGCATATGTGTAGCACATGTGTCAGATACCCACAGAGGACAGAAGATAATATCAGATTCCTTAAACCTGGAGTTACAGTCTTGAGCCATCTTGTGGGTACTGGACACAAAACCATGTTTTTTGCAACAACAGCAACTATGTTTAATTTCTGAGCCATATCTTCAACCCCACTAAGAACCACTTTTTAGGAAAAAATATTTTCAAGCTAAATAATCTTCATTTTTAAGTAAGCTAAGCATTGCAGTACACACTAAAATCCCAGCACTAAAAAGTGGGAAGCTGGGAAGCAAGAGGATTAAGAGTTCAAAATCAGCTTGACTACACATAGTGCATGAGGCACATACACACCCAAAAAGTGTGGGTGGGGGAGAATACAACAACAACAAAATGGTTGGAGATTTAGCCCAGTTTATATAGTGCACACAAAGCTTTTCCATCTCCATGTAATTCAGATGTAACCAACATACCTGTAATCCCAAAAGGAGGATCAGAAATTTAAGTTCATCCTTAACTACATCCTCAACTAGCCTGGGTACATGAAACCGTATATTTACAAATATTAGTTATACTCCAACCAAGTACCATGCATGGAGATAACCTAGAACCCCTGCACAGATGTAGCCCATGGAAGTTCTGTGTCCAAGTGGGTTCCATAGTAATAGGAAGAGGGACTGCCTCTGACATAATCTTATTGGCCTGCTCTTTGATCACCTCCGGCTGAGGAGGGAGCAGCCTTATCAAGCCACAGAAGATGACAATGCAGCCAATCCTGATGAGGTCTGATAGACTAAAATCAGAAGGAAGGAGAGGTGGACCTCCCCTATCAGAGGACTTGGGAAGGGGCATGCGTGAAGAAGGGGGAGGAAAAGTGGGATTGGGAGGGGAGGAGGAAAGGGTTTATGGGGGGATACAAAGTGAATAAAGTGTAATTAATAAAAGTTGAAAATATAAAAAAAACATCTGTTTTCAATAAAAATAAAGTAATGAAAACTAACTATAAACAAAAAAAATTAGACAGTGGCCTCATGCAAGCAGAAGACACCCAAACATCACTACCATGAACAAATATGTGATGGAGAGGTGGGAAAGCTAAAAAAAGCAGAGCTGAGCTATGTGTACTCTAGGGACAGAGGTGGAATTGGAGACATGATGGTGGTGACAGATGAGAGACAAGTGGCAGCTATAGCTGTCCTTGCCCTATAGAGTGGGTGGGATGGAGTCCAGCAGACTTGAGCTTATGCAGAAACAGACTCAGCCACATAAGTTCCCTACTGGTACCAGGTTCCACCTGAACATGGGTAATGATGGAGGTCTGAGATAAGGAAAGGTTTTACTTTCTGGATTGACCTCCTCAAAGGACCACTATGGTTGTTGATACCATCAAAGGACATATGCTCTCCCAGCCCGAGGTGAACCCTGACATCCATGATGCATTTGATGATGTCCTCAGACTTTGTTGCCTGGGGAGCCATGTTAATGTGAGTGGCATGTGTAACAACCACCTGAGACCACATTTGAAGCTCAGAATCAGTGCAGCCACTGTGGTCCTGATATAGCCAAGGGCTGTGTTGATGTCTGGGTGCCCATGTTACTATAAAAGCCCATGCAGATGCACATGGTTAGGGATGCTGCCTGAAATCATGTTACTGCCCTTATGCTCAGAAGAGCTGGCCCTATCCATTATCAGCCCACAGTACTGTGTTGCAGGTGGTGAAGAAGCAGGCAGAGAAAGACTCATCCTCCCTTTGAGGAGGTCGTGACCACTTGGGACTTAACCATGCTCCAGTGAATATATGGACAGCACAAAATTGACTTGTTTATTTTGGGAAAGGAATGGAGGGAAGGGGGGCCAGACAGGTGAATACTGGGAAGTAAGCATGATGTGACATTCCCACATAATCAATAAAAA